>NC_142929.1:67744807-67802307 GCF_046866305.1 Octopus bimaculoides | reverse complement strand
ATGTACATATTATGTGTGTGCATGTCTGAATGCATTTGTAAGTGTCTAAATAGGCATCTGTCTGTGGGTGTATAAGTGTGTGTATGTGTGTGTACATTTGTATACTGTTTCATGTATGCATGTCTAGCTTTCTATCTAAATTCATGTATATGCACATTGTATGTGAGCCTGCGCATGTGTGTATATGTGTGTGCATGTGTTTATGTATGTAGATGTATGTATATATGTACACATATATATATACATATACATGTATATATATATATATATATATTTATATACATGCACACATACATGCATACACACACACACAATATATATATATATATATTTATATATATATATATATATATATATATATATATATATAAATAATTAATAATATTTAGCAGAAACATGGCGGCGAGTTGGCAGAAACATTAGAACACCGGGCGAAATGCGTAGCGATATTTCGTCTGTCTTTATGTTCTGAGTTCAAGTTCTGCCTTTCATCCTTTCAGGGTCGATAACTTAGGTACTGGTTGCGTACTGGGTCATTCTAATTGACTGGCCCCCTCCCCAAGAATCTCGAGCCTTGTGCTTAGAGTAGAAAAGAATATTTAGCAGAAACTCTGATCTTGAGTCACTTAGTTGCTTCTACTAAATATCAATAAAAAAAAGATATGCACACTCATGTTTTAAGTTTTATTTTTTTGTTTGCATCATCAAGCCTACGTGTGTGTATGTGTGTGTGTGTGTGTGTGTAGATAGATAGATAGATAGATATGTTTTTTTATTAGCCACACAGGGCTCAACATAGAGGGGACAAAATACAAATGTAGAGTTTTTCTTTTCGAGGGGGGCGAAAACAAAGCAGAAAAAAAACAAAAGTGGGGACAACGATGAAAAAAAAATACATCACAAAACGTTTGAGGTATTTACAAAAAATACGAAATAATACAGAAAATTCCCAATAAATGGGGAGGTTATCCGTGGAAAGAAAAACCTACGAAAAGACCACGGTAACCTCGGTCCTTAGTGTCACAATTTGTTAAATAAAATTTCTTTTCTTTATGCAAAAAACGTAAGTAACTCTCTGTTTACAAAATTTTAAAACGTTTCATAGAATCATGGTCAAGGTGGCTTCGTCATTTATACATGCCATTCTTGCTACATGTATCCATCTTTTTTCAAAACATTTGCTAGACAACACTTGCCTCTCTACTCTCACCTTCCTTTTCAAGTGATACTTGAAAAAGTTGATGAGAGATTGACCAGAGAGGAAAGTGTTTGTCTCTAATCCTTTCAGACGCGTCCACCAGATGCATTCTTTCGCCATAGCCACAAGTACGATAAATACAGCTCTTCCTTCCCGTTTAAAGGAAGGAGGCGTGACGATATTGACGATAGACTCGGTTGATAAACCGATTCGTCCCACACGTGACAGCAGTCGTTCGACATAAGCCCACAGCTCCGAAATGGTTGGACACTGCACGAGTGCGTGCAGAACGGTTTCGTCGTTCTGAACGCATCTAGGGCAGGTCGGCCCCACACTTCGCGAGCCGTGTCTACAGAGCTTATCCCAAACAGGTAGCGCCTCTCGGTAGCACTGCCAGGCCAGGGATCTCTGGAAGTTGTCCATAGGTCTCGGCCCGAAAGTCGTCCTGAACAGGCGGGTCAGGTATTCCTCGTCGACGCCCAGGTTCGCCCCGAGATCGTCGTCGTACCTGCCCTCCACTAATCCCCTATAGAATGATTACGTTGTGATGCAGCCGCTCAAGGCCGACCCGGGACAGCAAAGTTGTTGCAGAGCAACGCGACACTCACGGTGCCATTCGCCATTCCTCGGCCTCTTTTTGATCCACGACTGCAGCTCGGTCATGGAGACGAGCTGCGGGAAAGCGCGTCGCACAAACGGCGACCACACCTGCTCACCGTCGTCTACGTAGAGCCGGAGATGTAGCAGTCTCAGCGCATGTCTGCACATCATCAACCACGGCATGCCCAGCACTCCTTTCAGCGGGTGTTGGCAACAAACGGATCGCCTCACCATCGGAACGCTTCCTTTCCACAAAAAGTGGAAGAGGATGCGCTCCATTTCGGTGATGGCACGATCGGGACAAGGCACGACGGTCAGACGGTATTCGATGACGGACGCGATGTACGCGTTCGCCACCTCCGCCCGACCTTTTAGGGAGAGCTTCCTCTCGGACCATTGCCGGCAGAGAGTGGCCACCCTACTCGTTATCTCGTCCCAGTTCTTCTCCATTTGCAGGTCCGGACCGAACCAGACTCCGAGCAACTTGACCGGACCGTCCGTCCAGCGTCCCACTACTGAGGCGCTGCCAGACGGTATGGGCTTGCTTCTCCAGGTGCCGAGCAGCAAACCCACCGACTTATCCTGGTTGATTTTCGCTCATGTCACCGCTTCGTAGTCTTTCAGTGTCTCGCCGACAAGCTCGATGTGCTCGTGGCTAGACGCTATGACGATGACGTCGTCCGCGTATGCCGACACGCTCGTCCCGCACCCCAGTTCTCGCGAGATGCCCGTCAGCGTCGCCAGCTTCCGCAGTAGTGGCTCGAGAGTCAATACGTACAGGAGCGGCAACAGGGGGCATCCCTGATGGACCGAACGTGCAATGTCAAAGGGTCCCGATAGACGTCCATTGACGCGAACAACCGAACGGATGCCTGTGTACAAGGCAGCCATCCAGCCACGGAAAACGGGACCGAAGCCAGCCGCTTCGAGGACGGCCTCCAAGTATCAATGGTCAACCCTATCGAAAGCTTTGGATTGATCCAAATTGATCAGGGCCCCACCCATGCCAGGTTCCTTAACTACCCTCTCTATGATGTAGCGCATCAGATGGAGGTTGTCATGGATGCTCCGGCCCGGCACGGCGCACGTCTGCGCCGTGCCGACCAGTTTCTCGATGACAAGTGCCAACCGCTTGGCTAACACCTTGGCCAAAATTTTCAAGTCTGTATTGAGCAGAGTGATGGGCCTAAAGTTATCTATGGCGTCCCCCTTGTTTGGATCTTTCTTCAGCAGCGTTACCGCTCCTCGGCTCACAAAACCGGGAATGCTCCTGTTCTGCTGCCAGTTGCAGTACACGGCCGCCAAGATGTCTCCGAACAAGTCTGGCATTCAGTTGTAAAGCTCGTAGGGCAGACCATCCAAACCCGGAGATTTGTCCGTTGAGCAACCCGCCATCGCGTCCCTCACCTCCTCCGCCGTGATGACGCCTTCGCAGCACTCCGCCTCTCTTGCCGAGAGTCGTGGCAAGCTGTGCTGGTAGGCACTAAAGTCCACCCTGCCTTCTCGCTCGCCACTCCTCCCGAACAGTTGGGCAAAATGCCGCTGAAACGCCTCGCACATCTTGCTCGGCTCGAGCAATTCGCGCCCCTGTTCGTCTACCAGAGACCGAATGGTGGCTCTGTTACCCTGCTGCGCCTCCACCACCCGGGCCTCTCATGCGGCTCCAACACCTTCATTCCTCAGAGCAACATCCTTGCCCTGACAGCACACCCTTTGTGTTTAGCATTGAAGTGTTGGTCGAGGGCCAACCTCGCCGCTAAAACGTCGGATGTGATGCCACTTCGCAAGATAGATAGATAGATAGATAGATGGATGGATAGATAGATGGATGGATACATTTCTTTTATTAGCCACACAGGGCTCAACGAAGATGGGACAAATACAATGTAGAGCTTTTCTTTTTGGGAGGGGGAAGGAAGGAAAAAAAAAAAAAAAAAAAAAAAAAAAATTGGTGGTGTCGATCAAAAGGGATCGTAGGAAGGGAAAAAGGGGCAGTTCGATCAAAAGGGATCGAAAAAAAAAGAAAAGGAAAGGCCGATCAATAGGGATCGTGTATCACACAGTAATGTTCTCGTGTAAAAAGAGGGGAGGACAGTTTAGGTTTAGCCGTGGAAGGAAAAGCCTACGGAAAAGACCACGGTAACCTTGGTTAATATTCTCATTGAAGAAACTATAACAGTAAGTGACTCTCTTTTGCCTTTTTGTTTTATTTTTTTTTCTTGTTCATAGGGTTATGCTCAAGATGGCTCCGTCGTTCACACGTGCCATCCTTGCTACATTCACCCATCTTTTTTTGAAGCATTCACTAGACAAGACTTCCCTTTCTACTCTCAACTTCCTCTTCAGGTGATACTTGAAGAAGTTGATGAGAGATTGCCCAGAGAGGAAAGTCTTTGTCTCTAGACCTTTCAGACGCGTCCACCATACACATTCTTTCGCCATAGCCACAAGTACGATGAAAATAGCTCTTCCTTCCCGTTTAAAGGAAGGAGGCGCGACAATATTCACGATAGACTCGGCTGATAGACCGACTCGTCCCACACGCGATAGCAGTTGTTCGACGTAAGCCCACAGCTCGGAAATGGTGGGACACTGTACGAGTGCGTGCAGAACGGTTTCGTCGCTCTGCCGGCATCTCGGACAGGTCGGCCCCGTGTTTCTCGAGCCATGACTGTAGAGCTTATCCCGAACGGGTAGTGCTTCTCGATAGCACTGCCAGGCCAGGGATCTCTGGAAGTTGTCCATAGGTCCCGGCCCGAAGGTCGTCTTAAACAGGCGGGTCAGGTATTCCTCGTCGACGCCCAGGTTCGCCCCGAGATCGTCGTCGTACCTTCCCTCCACTAATCCACTATAGAATGCGTTAGTTGTGATGCAGTCGCTCAAGGTTGACCCGGGTTGTTGGAGTTGCCGAAGAGCAGCGCGACACTCGCGGTGCCATTCGCCCTTCCTCGGCCTCTTCTTGATCCATGACTGCAGTTCGGTCATGGAGACGAGCTGCAGGAAAGCGCGCCGCACAAACGGCGACCACACCTGTTCACCGCTGTCTACGTAGAGCCGGAGATGTCGCAGTCTCAGCGCGTGTCTGCGCATCATCAACCACGGCATGCCCAGTCCTCCTTTTAACGGGTGTTGGCAGCAAACGGATCGCCTAACCATCGGAACGCTTCCTTTCCACAAGAAGCGGAAGAGGATGCGCTCCAGTTTGGTGATGGTAGGGTCGGGACAAGGAACGACGGTCAGGCGGTAGTAGATGACGGACGCGATGTACGTGTTCGCCACCTCCGCCCGACCTTTCAGGGAAAGCTTCCTCTCGGCCCATTGCCGGGCTAGAGTGGCCACCCTTCTCGTTATCTCGTCCCAGTTCTTCTCCGTTTGGAGGTCTGGACCAAACCAGACCCCGAGCATCTCAACCGGACCGTCAGTCCAACGTCCCACGACGGAGGCGCTACTTGACGGCATGGGGTTGCTTCTCCAGGTGCCGAGCCGCAAGCCCACTGACTTATCCCGGTTGATTTTCGCTCCCGTTACCGCTTCGTAGTCTCTCAGTGTCTCGCCGACAAGCTCGATGTGCTTTTGGCTAGACACTATGACGGTGACGTCGTCCGCGTATGCCGACACGCTCGTCCCGCATCCCAACTCTCGCGGGATGCCCCTCAGCGTCGCCAGCTTCCGCAGTAGTGGCTCGAGAGTCAACACGTACAGAAGCGACGAGAGGGGGCATCCCTGACGGACCGAACGTGCAATGTCGAAGGGTCTTGATAGATGCCCATTGACGCGAACTACCGAACGGATGCCTCTGTACAAGGCAGCAATCCAGCCGCGGAAAATGGGACCGAAGCCGGCTGCTATGAGGACAGCCTCCAAGTATTGATGGTCTACCCTATCGAAAGCTTTCGATTGATCTAAATTGATCAGGGCCCCACCCATGCCAGGTTCCTTAACTACCCTCTCTATGATGTAGCGCATCAGATGGAGGTTGTCATGGATGCTCCTGCCCGGCACCGCGCACGTTTGCGCCTTGCCGATCAGTTTCTCGATGACAAGCGCCAACCGCTTGGCTAACACCTTGGCCAAAATTTTCAAGTCTGCATTGAGCAGAGTGATGGGCCTAAAGTTATCTATGACGTCCCCCTTGTTTGGATCTTTCTTCAGCAGCGTTACGGCTCCTCGACTCACAAAACCGGGAATGCTCCCGTTTTGCTGCCAGTTGCAGTACACGGCCGCCAAGACGTCTCCAAACAAGTCTGGCTTACAGTTGTAAAGCTCGTAGGGCAGACCATCCAAACCCGGAGATTTGTCCCTCGAGCATCCCGCCATCGCGTCCCTCACTTCCGCCGCCGTGATGGCACCTTCGCAGCACTCCGCCTCTCTTGCCGAGAGTCGTGGCAGGCTGTGCAGGTAGGCACTGAAGTCCACCCTGCGTTCTCGCTCGCCATTCGTCCCAAACAGTCGAGCAAAGTGCCGCTGAAAGGCCTCACACATTTTGCTTGGCTCGAGCAGTTCGCGCCCCTGTTCGTCCACCAGAGACCGGGATAGATAGATAGATAGATAGATAGATAGATAGATAGATAGATAGATAGATAGATATTACAGAGATGTACTTGTGTGACAAGTGTTTCGATCTGAGCTGTGTTGAAACTAAAATGATTGCAGTGTAAAGGACACAAATTAGCCATTCAGAAACACAGAAAAACTGCTAACTTCACTCAAACATTTATTGTTGGTAATATGGTGTCAAAACGTTTGTTGCTTGAAACTGTAACCTGGTCCTGATAATGTTAGATAGATACTATGTATGTATGAATGTATATATGTACATATGTATGTATGTCATTATTCAGTTTTATTTCAAGATTTCTTCCCAATAGAGAAAGAGTTGGTTTCTAACCTAGATCCAAGGCTCCTTCATTGAAATTTCAACATCAACAACAGGGTATTTTTGTATGTATGTATGTATGTATGTATGTATGTATGTATGTATGTATATGTGTAGATTTGTATGTTTTGTTTTATGTATGTCTTCTCATACATATTTTACTTGCATATCTAGACATACTCATATATACTTAAATGATAAACTTCTGGAAAGTTTTACAGATTTTTACAGTTCCAGTGTTGGACTGGATCTGTAGTCTTCAAATTAGCTTTCTCCTTTCTGGTTTAGTTTCTCAAGATTGGTATTTAGGCAGTGTTACATATCCCAGTGCCCCAATAATTACAGGTATAAGCCTGAACTTGTTATCTAGAGAGAGTAACTGCAGATTTCTCAATAGTTCAGTATAGGTATTCTCTTTCTCACTGATCTTCAACTTCATGTTAACATCTGCTAGGCAGCTGATTTCCACAACTGTACACAGTTTCTCTTCTTACAGTGTTCTAGCTATGACATCATGTTTCTTTGGTGGATAATACCATGATGACATGTATGTATGTACATATGTATGCATACAGATATGTATGTACATATGTATGCATGTACATATGTATGCATACATGTATGTATATGTGTGTATGTACATATGTATGTATATATGTATGTATGTATGTATGTATGTATGTATGTATGTATGTATGTATCTTTGTATGTATAACCAATGATTCATAAAATCATAGTAATCCAATTGCAGAATGTTTAAAAACAACTGAGAGCAAAGATTAAACTTTCATGTTTATGTATTTGTTTTGCAAGATTCCTGATGTGAAATCGTGTGTTGAAACAGATATTGTTATATATGGGGATAGTCTTTTTTTTTTTTTCGCTTTCCAAATAAACATATGCATTGCAGATTTATTATTGTTCTTAATTTATGTCCATTGTCTGGAAAGCTTTCAATAGGAAAACAGTGTAGACTAAACGGAACAGGAGGAAACATGTGGGATGGAGAGTTGCTGAAGAGGTTACAGGTGTGTGACAAAAGATTTCCAGCCAAATGCATAAAATAAGAACAACAATAAACAAGGGAAGAACAAATATATAGAGCGTGTGTTTATTTGACAAGTAAAAAAAACGATCATCCTGAAATATAACAATATTAAGCTTTTACTTTAAAAGTTACTTTAACAGTTTATAGTTCAATATTTCAGGTGTAACCTAAGATAGTAAGTTGGCAGAATCATTAGCACATTGGGCAAAATGCTTACTCAGTTAATATATAAATATATTTATATATGAAGATTCATCGTCTGAATGTTTTCAGTCTTTGTTTTCTCTGTCATGTATGTATACTGTATATACACATATGAAGCCTAAGCAGTTTTATTTGTTTATTTGCATCATCATCTCCATATCTGCTCACCTGGATTCCTCTTATAGACACTCTTTACCCTGCAGACTTAGTCCCCAGTAAAATTTTCAGAGTGTAAGTTCAAATCATCTGAGTGCTACTAAATGTTTTCTCTGTTGAGCATCTCTGGATCTCATCTGTTGAATTAATATATATTATTATTATTATTATTATTATTATTATTATTATTCAGTAGTTTTAATTTTTATAACATGCTTTCACTTCACTACCGAGCGCAACTCTGTGTGCCTTGGGTATGTGTTGTGGTTTGCTGTGATGCTCTTATGGTTACTGTATTGAAAGTGTTTTATTATTATTATTATTATTATTATTATTATTATTATTATTTTTATTATTATTATTATTACCTGCAGAATTGTAAAATTCAACACTGCTTAACAAAACCTTTTGCAGTGAAAGCACATGAAAGTTTGTTTACAAAAAACAACTACGAACTAATATATAGTTCTTAAATTTGACAAGTAAAAGCAGGTTAGTTCACTGGTGTAATCGGTAACACACTTAGTTGCATAAACAAAGGGATGTGGGTTTGAGTCCCACATGTATTGGAAAACCTACATTTTTCTGTCGAGGGCTTATATGTCACATTATTAGACTATTTTCCTTAGTCATTGCTTATAAAATATCAATATATATATATATATATATATATATATATATACACACACACACATATATTCTACTCTTTTTCTAGATCATAGATGCTGCCAAAAAGTTATTAGAAAACGAAAAGGCATGCAGTAAGATACACTAAAAACTATCATGTTTTTTCGCTACTGTATCTAACAATGGGAACAATGCAGGTTCAGCTTTTACAGTTACATCTAACGCATTAGATTTGTCATCTAATGATTATGAATTTAAACCAACGATATGCTGTAAATTGTAATGGAGGAAAAAAATCAAGACAATTATATACATAAATTAAAACAGGATGATTGTATTTGCAAAGTCGTTGAAGACTTTGGCAGAAATGTCATAGTAAAGAATCTTGAGGATCTTAAAAGTAAATTTGAAGACTTTTGTCACAGGCATGGATGTGTGCTTAAAAAGGTCATTTTGCAATCATCTGGATGTAGGTTCAGTCTCATTGTGCAGTACCCTGAGCAAGTGTCTTCTACTATAACTCCTGGCTGACTAATTGTTTGTGAGTAACTTTGGTGGAGAGAAACTGTATGAAAGCCCATTAAACACACACACACACACACACACACACATGCACGCGCACGTGCACACACACACATACACACGTGCACGTGCACATGTGTGTGTGTTATTGTGTTTGTCTTAGCACCACTGCCGCCGCTGCCACCACTACTGCCACCACTGCCACCATCGTCACCATCACTTAACAACCATTGTTGGTTTATTTGCTGAGCAATTTGGCAAAGAAGAATGATAGAACATCTACCAGGCTTAAAAATAATACTGGGGTCAATTTGTTAGATTAGGTCCTATGAGATGGTGTTCCAGTATGTTTGCAATTCTATGACTGAGACGCATAAAAGATAAAATATTTTTTTTTTAAATGTCAATTACTGGCCAGATGAATTATCAGTGACAGAAATTGACCAAATCATAAAGAGAAGGCCACATGCCATTAATGAAATGTGCAGCTTTCCTAAAGAAACAAATAAATATAGTTGTTCCATGACTATGATGAATAAGGAAATAAACAAAATCGGTGAAAATTCTGTGAAAAAGTGGCTTATTTATTCAGAAAGTTCCAGTAAAATTTATTGCTTTTATTGCAAAATTTTTGGCTCCTGAAATGATTCATTTTTAGTAAAATCTGGAATTAATAACTGGAAGCATGCTTGTGAATATTTTCCATCATATGGAAATGAGTACATAATCTGAAATGTCTTAAGAAGTAGTTTGAGACATCTCATCCATTACAGACTAATGAAATTATTGATAACAAGATGCAGTCATGTGTGGAAAAAGAATGAGAGCGTTGGTATATAGTTTATGAACATTTAATAAGCATCACTCTATATTTAGGTGAAAAATAGTTTGGTTTTTCAGAGGAATTTCAGACACATTATTTATACCAAACAATGGAAATATTTTAGGTCTTGTTGAGTTACATGGAAAATATAATCTGACAATGGACAAATATTTACTTTGGGTTATGTCTAAAGAAACTCACAATCACCATTGTAGAAAAAAAAAATCATTGAGAATGAAATAATCAATTTGTTTGAAAATACTGTTCAGGAAAATATATTGAACTGATCTAAAGAAGCCGAATACTTCAGCCTTATCTTTAGACAGTACACCAGATATAACTCATGTAGAGAAGCTTTCACTAACAATATAATTTTAGATGTAGAAGCCATTTCAATAAAGGGACATTTTATTGGCTGTAAACCAATTATGGATACTACAGGCAAAGGATTATGTAAAAGTATACTTGATTTTCTGTGTGTGTGAGAGAGAGAAAGAGAGAGAGAGAGAGAGAGAGAGAGAGAGAGAGAGAGAGAGAGAGACAGACAGACAGACAGACAGACAGACAGACAGACAGACAGACAGACAGACAGACAGACAGACAGACAGACAGACAGATGGAGGGCAGGTTTGACTTACATAACTGCAGAGGTCAAGAATATGATAATGATTTAGATATGAAAGGAAAGAATAAAGGAATTCCAGTGTAATTCATGAAAGAAAATCCACAGGTGTTTTACAAGCAGCCATGTGAGTGTCATACTTTAATGAACTTTAATGGTTGGTGCAGTAAGTTACTAAAAATTCACTTTGTCTTTTTGGTACGGTCCTACACTTAGGATTCATGTTTTGCTTCTCCTAGGCAGTGGAATGTACTTAATAAAACATGTTAAATGACTCATTTTAAAATGTTTGTGAGACTACATGATGGGAGAGCAAATTAGAATGAGTCAAGGTCATTTACTGCACTTGATGGCATAAAAGATTTTCACAGGTATATTAGACACACCCAAATTTCATTGGCACATATTCAGGAAAAAGGTTTTTAGTGCACTAAAGCATGTAATATAGGCCCGACTTCACATATAGGACCCAGGCCAATTTTTTGAGACATGTTTGAGAAAGAAAAGTGCATCGTTTATGCCACCACCACAACCACCAACACCATCATCATCATTTACCATCCATTTTCCATGCTGGCATGGACTGGACAGTTTGACAGGAGCTGGCAAAGCTGGGAACCGCACCAGGTTCCGCTGTCTCTTTTGGTATGGTTTCTACAGCTGGATGCCCTTTCACTTTACAGAGTGTACTAGGAGCTTTTTATGTGACATCAGCACCAGGTGTATTTCAAGTGCATATATGAATTACAAATTGATTGCAGTTATAATAACACTAAGCAAATATCAGAAATCAATGAAATTATAGGAGTATTAGAAGTTCGTTATAAACTTTCAGGAATTCCTGCTTCTGATACCACAATGTGACATTAATCAGAGACTCTTGTATTTCAAATAAAAGATTAGTTTTCTAGTAATGATGAATGTTTGGTATGATGCCTTATACAAAGTAAATGGAACTGTCTAATTAATTAATTAATTAATTATTGTGTCTGATGGTATATAACACTTTTTTTTCTAAAAAAATGTCTAAAACAAAATCATCCTGGGCCCTATATGCAAAGTTGGTCCTCCCATAAGCTTGTTTTTTCTTGCATGTTTATTACTGTAATTATGTAGGATAGGTGAAGGTGCATGGCTCAATTGTTAGAGTTTTGGGCTTGCAATCATGAGGTTATGAGTTCAATTCCTGGATCGGACTGTGTGTTGAGTTCTTGAGCAAGACATTATACATCACGTTGCTCCAGTTCACTCATCTGTAGAAATGAGTTGGGATGTTACTGGTGCCAAGCTGTATTGGCCTTTGCCTTTACCCTGGATAATATCAGCGGATTGGAGAGGAGAAGCTGGTATGCATGGTCGGCTGCTGATCTTCCATAAACAATCTTACCTGAACTTGTGCCTTGGAGAGTAACTTTCTTGGTGTAATCCCATGGTTATTTATGACCGAAGGAGGCCTTTACTCTTTTTATGTAGAATATTTTCATTCCCATGATTTCTTGCTTTATGTTCCCCTGTGTTGCTAAATTACGTTTTATATTGAGTAATGTTTTCTGCTACAGCTAAGGTGCTTTTCTAATGTTTTGCAATGCACTGCAAAACCATTTTAAGTATTACATGTTTTAATACATTAAAATGTTTTTCTTTTTCCTGAATATGCACTTCTGAAATTATTTGCATCTAAAATGTCCGTGTGTTTTTTATGCCATCAAATACAGTATCATGCAAATGGATATGAGAGTACTCTTGTATCAACAAAAGACTTAACTACAGAATAAAATGTGGAGACCATTCTTAAAAGTAAAAGAATAAATATAAAAAAGAAGACAGGCAGTTTGAATGTGACTGCATTGATGAGGCCACAAACAAAGATGATCTAGAAATAAGATTAAAAAATCATTTGTTCAATGCAATAGCTCAACACAACTATTAATTCTTTATTAGACAGATTTGAACAGTTACAAAGATTCATTAACAAAAATTTAAATATAAAATTTCAGAGGTATACTTGTTATGTATTGAAACTAAAACAATTACAACATGGAAGAAACCTATTAATGTTTCAAAAACACACAAAGACTGTTAACTTCACAAGAGCATTTATTATTTGCAGTAAAATCTTTGTAGCACCAACTGTAACCTGGTCATTGATATGATTCCACTGCAGTGGAACTGTATCAAAGGCCAGTTTTTGTGTGTTTTGAATAGCTAGTATGCATCTTCCATGTTGTAATTGTTAAGATATCAAATATATGCTAGATAAAAAGAGATTAGTATGTTAACGTTTGGAGGATAAGTTAAGATACCTAGGAAATATTCAGAAAATAGTAATGTTAACAGATGTGATCTTTTGACTGAACTATATCTTGTAAAATATTTATTTCCTGGAGATGTAAAATGTCTAATAGAATCTGTTAGATTCATCATTTATGATACTGAGTTTCAGGATACCATGATAAATCTGTGGGTTGTATTAACAATAAATTCTTACAATACTTATAACTGTACCTGTGGAATAGAGAAGCTTTAGTAAACTAAAGCTTATAATGACATATTTCCAGTCATCCATTACATAAGACATTAAATTCTTCAGCGATTTTCTCAATAGAAAATGAAACTGTAAAAGAAGATACATCTCAAAAGTACCATAAAAACATTTACAAATTCAAAGTAAATAAAAAAAGATCTTAGTTAATATTTTTTTCAACATTAGTTCCGTTGCTCATATTGTTTAATATTTTTGGAGAAACTTTGTTACATCTACAGTTTTCATTATCATTAACTTGATGAATATATTAATATGCTTCTCAATTGGTTTAGATTTTGTACTGATTTTAATGTCTTGCTTCTGTATTGCTTTTGTTTTCTTCCTCTTCTTCGTCATCATCATCATCACTGTCACCACCACCACTGTTGTTATCATCATCATCACCACCATCATCATAAACACTCCATACCACCATCATCATCATCAGTTAACTTCCATCTTCCATGCTAACTTCAGTCAGTCAATTTGATGGATTCTGACCAGCCAAAGGATGTAGTGCTCCTTGTTTGTTTAGTCATGGTTTCTACAGCTGGATGCCCTTCCTAACAGCAACCATGGAACCCCACCATGCAAGACTTCCCTGAACACCAAGAGCAAGGACCCAGGTCTACACTTAGAGTGATACTATACACTCTTACCATATTTACAACTTTCACCCACCTTTCAATAAATTCACTCGAGGACAGTACCTCCCTCATCACCCTCACTTTCCTTTTCAAGTGAAACTTGAAAAAGTCAATGAGAGCTCTACAAAAGAGGAACGTCTCTGTCCTCATGCCTTTCAATCTCATTCACCAGACAACCTTTTTCACCACAGCCACCAAGTAAAAGAAAACTGCCTTACCTGCCAGATTAAAGGAGGGCAGCTGAGCAATCATCACTATGGGCTCAACTGATTGATGAATTTACCCTACATGTGACAATAGCTTTTCAATGTAACTCCACAAGCCAGCAATGCTCAGACACTGAATGAGTATGTGTAGAACAGTTTCAATGCTCTGTGCAAACCTCTTACAAGCCAATCTGGCAGCACATCCATGCCTCTAGAGTGTATCTTGAACTGGTAGCACCCCTCTGTAGTGCTACCATGCTAAGAACATCTGGAAATTCATAGTAGTACCCAACTGGAAAGTCCTCAGGAACAGGCTAGCCAGTTTGTTTTTGTTAATGCTTAGTCTTTCTGAGAATGTTGTCACACTACCTCACCACTAATCCTCTGTATATTGCTCAAGTGGAACATCCACTGATCCTATTGCCTTATTTGTAGAGAACTGTGAGTGCTTAATGACACTCTAAGTGCCAGGCATCCAATTTCAGTCTTTCCTTCACCTAGGACTGCCACTCTAGAATCCACACACACTTACCATCCAGAAATTGTTGGAGGTGGTGCAAACTCAGGGCTTGTGGTGCTGATGATGACGGTGGTGGGGATCAAAGCAATGGGAGAAATTGTGGTGATGATGGTGCTGATGATAATAACGTTGAAAATGGTAGAGCTGACAATGGTGATGACAATGATGGTAGGAGTGTTGATCATGATGGTGATAGTGATAATGATTGTTGAGGGAGAGGCTGAAAAGACACTGGTGATATGATGTCACTCTAATCAACGTCAGTGATAATGATGATTGCAGAAATTATAGTGGTGGTGGTGATGGTGGTATGCTGAAGACAGCAGCAGTGATGATGATGATGATGATGATGATGATGATGATGATGATGATGACAATGACAACGACAATGATGATGATGATGATGAATTGAGAAGAGTAAGTTTTTTTTTGTATTTTTGTCATTTCTCAACTTGCAATTGAAAAACGTGATCCCCTTAGAAAGTCTATAAAACAAATTCTCACTTCCTAAATAAATATTTTCACCAAAAGGTATCACACACGCATATTATAAAATGAATACAGTCACATATTTTCGTTACTGACACAACAAAAGCCTATATACATTCATATTTACTTCAAGATGGCATGTGTGAGAATTTGTGAGTTTTTCAATGGTTTTATATTTGAGTTGAAAGAAAACCTCTTTGTTAAATGCATTGCAATAATTTACTGATTACTTAGATGACCTCATTAACAGTGAAATCAACTACACCTTCTCTCTATGTATTCATGACTTTCTGACAATTTCTCTTTAGTATCTAAGTGTAAGCATGGCTTATGATTAAGAAGTTTGCATTGTAACCATATGGTTTTAGGTTCAGTCCTATGTTTTGCTACCATGCAACATTGCATTTTGTACACAAGCATCATGCAATCTACTTTCCACTCAGAGAGAGGATGCCTTTGCTACCTCTGGCACCTTCACTCAAAGTCTTGTGAGTGGATTTGGTAGGCAAAAACTTAAAGAAACCCACTATCATCGTCATTGCCATTGTTGTTGTTGTAATTGCTGCTGTCACCATCACCATCACATCACCGCCGCCGCCGCCGCCGCCACCACCACAACCACCACCACAACCACCACCTCCACCACCGCCACCGCCACCACCACCACCGCTGCCACCATCATCATCATTGTTATTTAATGTCCATGTTTTGTACTGGTATGAGTTGGACAGTTTGACAGAATCTCGTGGATCCAAAAACTGCATTGTACTCAAATGTTTGCTTTGGTAAACTTCTATGGCTGGATGCCCTTCCTGACACCATCCACCTTACAGCATGCACTCAGTGCATTTTTTTTATAAGGTTGTCATACAGCCTGCAAGACTAAGATCTCTTATGATTGAGTAGGGCTACAGCAGAGGGAAAAAGGTTACTTTGTGTTACAATAGGAGAGGTCAAAGTGTGAAAGTAAGACCAGAACAGACCAGGTTTCTTGCTGTTGCAGAGTCACATGTTTACATCATCAACAGTGAAGGTGGGTGATTTCCTGAAACATATTAACCTGAGTAGGAAACTATGTGTAAAAAGGTCAGGGAACTGTTTTTTTCTGATGGTAACAACAGGATTCTATCTCTCAGTGGAAAGTAGATCATATAATGTTTGTTACAAAGTGCAATATTGTGTTGGAGAAAAATGTAGATGTTAATCTTGGAGAATATAAGAAGGTTGAAAAGAAATGGGGTGAGCATACTCCATGAAATATGTAATGTTAATGTGCATCAATGACAGAGAACAAATGACCTGATAGAAAAAGTGGTAAAAAAAGGTAAAGCCACCTTCTTGAGTCATACAGACTCATAAGGGCTGGTTTCCTGGTTTCATGGCATATATATTCCCCATCTGGACAGGACGCCAGTCCATCACAGGATTATGCATTTTTGCCAGCTGAGTGGACTGGAGCAATGTGAAATGATATGTTCTGTACATGAACACAACACAACACCCAGTTCAGGAACTGAAACCACAATCTTACGATCATGAGTCCAACACCCTAACCACTAAGCCACATGCTGCCACAAAAGAGAAAAAGTGGATGTAAGAGGAATTAGATGTGGTGTGTACAAGGGAGATGGCTGAATTGCATGGACAAGATCCATTTTCTGTGCCACAAGTTTCCACAGTATCCTCTTTCTGACTTTTCTATTTCTAACATTATGGTCTCTGCTCTTTAGAGCTGGCTGAGCTCATGACTAGAGCCTTCTCAGCAGCATTATAGTCCTCCCCTAGGCAAATCAATGCACTGGGCCCTATAGTATTTGTTTATAGATAGCACCCATATTGGGTCCCCAGACTAATGAGGCCCTCAGGCCTTTCCAGAATGCAGCCATCTAGAATTTCATTCCTGTCCATATCTTTACCACAGGCATTGACTTGCAAAGGTTCAAGAGGAATATTAATGGTATTAATCTCACAAATCTATGAAGTTGCCTATGAAGGCCATGGGCACTGCCCATTCTCCTACCTGCACCAAGAACAAAATGAATACTTGATGTGTATGGGAGATAATACCTGGGTATAGAAGTACTAAGAATTCAAGTAGGAGAAATCTCCAGAAGAGGCAAACCCAGGAAGTTTTGGAAAGAAGTGATGAAGATTAATCTCAAGTGGTTGAACCTCATAAGGGTGACAAAAGACTGTAAAAGTGGCAAAAAATTGTGCTGAAGAAGACTCATCGAAGCTACATAAGCATGGAAAAACCAAATATCGTGATTGCGGAAGTAATGGTGGAGGGATCAATGGCAATGATGATAATGGTAACAATGATGATGTTGATGGTGGTGGTGGTGGTGGTGGTGGTGGTGGAGGCAGCAGCAATGAGGATTTCTTTTGTCACAGAAGAATTAAAAAATAAAACACACTTGTGACAAGACTATTTAGATCCCACTATACATACATTATTTTTCTCGCACTTAAATCATTAAAGATTTTTATGACCTTATTCAACTTTTAAGCCACACTACTGAAACAGTGAAATATTCTCAGGTTTTGAATTAATCAAATATTAATGAAAACTATTAGACACCACACAAATCACACAAGAAAAACATTTTTTCAATAAATTTGCAAAATATTTATTTTCTAGTTATCAGATTTCAGCTATTTTCTGCTACATTCTTTATTGATTGGAAAATGAGAAAATATTTAATCCATTATTTCTAAATATTTAGATGGAATTCAAATAAAACTCAAACATACCAAGTTTCAAATATTTATTTAAAAGAGAAAATAAAGGAAAAAAAAAAACGGTTGATTACTGAGACACATCTAGATAAAGAAAATTTGGGTTGGTCCTGTATTTCTTAAGTTATTTAGGTCATTAGTAAGTCTGATGAAATAATTTCAGTAGCAACAATGACAGCAACAACAACAACAACAATGGTTTCATATTTTGGTACAAGGTGAGCAAGTTCAAGGGAGGGGATAAGTCACGTCAGACCCCAATGTTCAACTGGTACTTATCTTATTGACTTTGAAAGAAAGAAAGGCAAAGTTGACCTCAGTGGAATTTAAATTCAGAACATAAAGATGGATAAAATAATGCTAAGCATTTTGCCCAGCACACTAACGATTCTGCCAGCTAGCCACACCAGGCAGTGGCTCTCATGGCTTCTGATCTTAATTGATTGGAAATGTTATCATGTACATTGTTTTGTCTTGGTATAAAAAGATGGGCTACAGCAAATATTCCGCTCAATACCGCAGATTTACTTGTCAGTTGTTTGACCTTAACCAGTTGAGCATGTCCCTTGGTGGCTGACGATATGTGCATCTCTGATCATGAGCAGAAGTAGTGGGGGAGCATCATAGCCATGTGTTGAGAGGAATTCTTTGGGGTTTGAATAATTCACCTTTGGAAACATGGGTGTTTTGCTCAACATCCTTAAACAAACCTTATTCAGGGACCTTTTGAGTGGGATGGGCTACCCGACCTGCAGAAAATTCTAACTGGGCCCCACTTGCGAGGTCATGCGCTGTTTATCTTGATATGAGATCACCATGTTGTGCACATACGGTTGTGATGCATGTGCCTGGTGTACCCTTATCAGACAGGTAGTCATGATGGGTATATTGGGCTTCGTATATTTTATCCCAGTGTCACTTTGATGACATGCAGTATCTAAGATAATAACAATAATAATAATAATAATAATAGTAATAGTAATAGTAATAGTAATAGTAATAATAATAATAATAATAATAATAATAATAATAATAATAATAATAATAATAATAATAAGCTTATTGAATACAGTGCTCAGTGCATTATAACATGTCATAAAAAGGTAAAAGCGGAGAGAAAAAACAGCAATAATCCAAGTAAAGAATGACAATAATGAAAGCCAAAAGAACATGTGTATTAAACAGAATAAAACACAAAAGCACACAAAAGTAAACATTAGAGCCACAAAGAGGAAAGAGGACGAAGGTACATCAGGAGTAGTGTTGGAAGCATGGAAGTATGCAGTGTTCTGACAGCTGACAAGTGCTTTGACTATTCTGAGTGTGAAAAGGTGTTTCCAAAGATTATGGATGCTGTACTGTGTTTTGATTTTATAAGCAAGTCCTCAGGTGGTAGAGATATTAAATCCAAAAATGTGGCCAAAGTTGTTGGAAAGATGGTGGATAATCTTGAAGGCTTCTACCAAGTCTGTTGCTAGATGCTGAAACTTCAAGGTGTTGATGTCCAGGGAAGCAACACATTCAAGGTATGGTAAGTGACTGACTTTGCTTGGTTCTACATATCTGGACAGTTTCCAGTAGATTGATAATCTAGACAAAATGGGGTTCCAGTCTAGAGATGTAAACTGTAAGTTTGGTGGTGTAATTGTAAGTTTAACCATAAAAAACTTTAAATAGATAGCCAGTGAATGGCTGAGTTATGTGAAGACACAACCTTTTTGACAATTTTAGAATTTTAGAAATGTATTTAGTCCAATGCAGATCATTGTTGACATATAACACTTAGCAGTCTTCTAAAGATTGGTGTTGTGAAGGGAGTGGGTAAATTCCAGATTTTTCCACCAAAAGTGTGTAGTGATGCATTTAACCAGCTTGAGTTACCAGTCACATATCCATTGTTGTGTTGTGTCCAGGTCAGATTACAGGGAAGATCTATAGAGTATAGCTTGTTTTTTTATTCTTTTTGTTTTGGTTGGGGGTTCCAAAAGGGGTCTCAGGGAGTAGTGTCCCTGCCTTCCTGAGCTAGTTTTCCATCACATTTCTTAAAAATCGTGGTATAGGCCTTGGTCTTGGGACCACTCATGTCTAGAAACTGAGGTTGGAGGTAAGCATGGGCATGCTCTCCATAGAAAATCCAGCTCCAAAAACGCCTCATGATAGCAAAGGAGAGTGGGCACCAGTCAGCCAGCCCAAAGGTTGGGGTGGGCTGCTCCTGCCTACCTCAGTTGCTATGGCATTGAGGTAGATCCAGCCACCCCCGTTAACGAGGACAAAACCCAGATTTAAAACACTGGATGATGATGATGATGATTTTGTTGGCACAGACACGGAGATGTGGTTAAGAAGCTCACTTTGAAACCACATAGTTTTAGGTTTGGTTCCATTGTATGGATGCTGTTGGTTGGTGCCCTTCATTATAGCCATTATTAGTGAAATTCATCAACCAATATCATATATTGGTAGATGAAAACTAGAAGTCCATTGTACATCTATAAATATATATGTGTGTGTATATGCACTTGCACATGTATGTGCATAACTGAATGCATATTCTCTCTGTCTTTACATGTGTGTATTAATTGTAACTAAAAGGTCCTCACTGTCCCTAAAATTTCCTTTGCATTGTATCTTACTGTCTTAAGATGGGTTATTAAAAAGGGATATTAAATAGCATAGTCATGGTAAACACTAGCTGAGCAAAACAAAACTAAACAAAGGACATGATGGTCAGTGTTGGAATAACAAAGGTTTGTTTAATGGGACAACAACACAGACCCACTAAAATTCTTACAGAGATAAGTTTTTCTGTGGTACCACACATTATCATAAAGAGCCAAGTTTCTTTATAAAAATACAGATCTACCAGTCAAGGCTGATTTACTTATAAAGATAAGCATTTTCTTTTAGTGACAGAATTATTCTTTAGAGACATGGATAATTCTTTGGAGCCCTAAATTTTGCTATAGTGACACAGATTTCCCTATAGAGGCATAATTCCATAGCAAATCCCCACCCCACAAAAAAAACAGCAAAAATTCTCTCTCACAAAACCACTGGTTAATTTTATCTATGAAAGCCAATTCTACAAAATTTAATGTTTTCCTTCTTCGTAGTAAGTCACCTCTTTAAAATATATTGCATTCTAAGTACAGCAACACTTGTTGTTTTCTGTAAGAGAAGCAAGAGGTGTGTGATTACATTCTTTTGCTGATGATCTATAGAGGTATAAACCAATATTTAGCTGGGTTCAGGCCAAAGATAAGCATCATTTCAAGCAAATTATTCCATCAGATATACATCACCTGATCTTAGCTATTTACTTGAAACAAACGCCTCACCCCAACCCCCTCAGAAAAAAAAAAAACAAAAAAACACATGAAATGGTTTCGTTTTTATTTTCCCTTTTTATTTATTATTTATTTTTGAACCAGTTGAAATAGGAAATATTTTAAGTGTATCATCTAGAACACTATTTCTTCTTATCAGCATTGTTGATAGAGATTTTCCCTGTTTAGACCAAACTAACTGGCATATATTGTTATAGAGTAGAGGTTGGAACCAACTAAAGAATTTGGCAGAAGTTCATACATATTTTTTTTTTTTTATGGTGATTGTAAATAGCATTTGCAAAGGCAAAACAACTTTATTTTCTTTTCTTTTTGATAACACATCACTTATGAAGAGTCAGTGTAAGTCTAAGCAGCAGGGATAACTGTGTTTGATACAAACATTATGTATGCTTGAATTAATGTATGTATAACTTTACTATTACTATATATAAATGTACATGTATTATAATGGTGTAACTGATGCACACACATGTAAGTAGACTTGCATGCATATATGTACAGGTTTATTCATGTGTAAGATTCTCTGCTATAAATATATTTGTACACATACATGCATGCAGAAGTACATGTAAACCAATACTTAATTTTACCCTATCTCTGTGGAAGAAATTCATTATAATGAAGCTTATTATTGAAGCAATTTAATAGGCAAAAATAAAACAGTAAAACAAAAAAATTCACCTTACATGGTTGTCTCTTGAATTTCCTGCTAAAATTTGAATCTCCTTATAAGGATCCATTACATTGCACAAAAGAAAGCAATCAGTCACACTTGGTTTGCTTTTGTGTTTTGGAGTGCATGCTCATGCTACATCATACTATTTGTGTAGTAATTTCTTAAAATAGAGTAATTAAAAAAAATTAATTCATACATTTGTTATCTCATCATATCAAGTAAACGTAGGGCAGTATCATTAGATATCAAACTAAAGATTGTAAAACAGTAGAAAGAGGAGGAGAAAAGAAAAATGTTCTTGTGAAATCATTAGGACTTGCATTGTTGACTTTAAAAACATAAAAATAGGAGAAAAAATACTTAATCACTATTCATATCAAGAAAACAGTATTGCATTCTCTCTAAACATGAGTGGCACTCAACTAGAGCCCCGACAACCACTCATAATGTTAGGTCTCTGGAACTAAGACTGGCCCTTCTCTTCAGAGACAGAAAATATTTTAACCCGTAACTGCTGTTGGTACTCCACAAAGCTCAAGTGAGGCTCACAATGAAGTATTGTTCTCACATCAATGACAGTACTGCTGCTATGCATACAGACATGTTGGACTACATCCAGAGGAGGACCACTTAATGAACTGGCATTCAACCACTAATGGACATGCTCCAGTTTCTGGCCCACAAGTGTGCAGTCTCCCCCACCAACTCTGTGTCTTCTATTGTTACTTTAATGGCCTACATTCCTTGAAGCTGGATTAACTTGTACCTCTTCGCTCAGGCACTACTAACCCACTTGTCTTTCCACTTGTCATCACCCTTGTTGTGTCTAACCCCAACAACCCTATCTATACCCATTCCTTTTTCCCTAGAACAAGAACCCTCTGAAATCTCTTCTCAGCTCAGATATTTCTTGCTGGTGTTGACTTGTAATAGTTTAAATCTAACAGTAACAGCATTAGTCTCAGCATCCTAAAAGACCTGCAAAGGCTCTATGAGACTCATGAGATTGATGTAAAGGCTCTGGGGGACAATATCTTGTTCTAAACTCAGCAAATAAAATTTTTTTAAATGCCAACCAAAGCCTTGTGATTGAATTTGGTGGGTGGAAGTTCCCATTTTGTGTGTACATGTGTGTGGAAGTGCTTGTGCTTCCTAACAGAGAGGAGGGAGTCAATCTAACAAAATAAAACAAGTGAGCATAATGATTCTAATCTGGCATAGACATGTAGTAAAATCATGGAAAATAATGAAACAAATACTGTTTAGGTGGACAATTTTTAGTGTTGCTCAACAGCCACATTCCACAGCTTCTGGCCCACAGGCATGCAGTCTCCTCTGTCTGTCTTTTCTATTGCTACAATAATGACCTCTGTTGCCACTATAAAAGCCATTAGCCATCAAAAGACAGTTAATTTGTCTTAACGTTTGAAACAAGAAGTTGAGGAAGTTACTCAAATGTTTGCTGTTTCTTGTGGGTACTTTTAAAAGTTCAAGAAATAGTCTAATCTCTATAGCATTCAGATAACAGGGTAATGTCAGCAAATGCTGACATCCCATCTGTATCAGAATTTTAAGCACATTTGGAAAGTATTAAAGAAAGATGTAGATATCCACTAAATTTAGTTTTTAATGTAAGCAGTTAGCATCTCAAATTTATATCTTAAAGGGGGAAATACAGTCACCAGGGTATAAAGCAGCAAAAGATGATATGACATTGGGAGCAAATGTTATTGGAAGATTGAAATTTAAGTCATTCCTTGTTTATCATTCTGATATTTCAAGGGCAATGAACGGTATCTATAAATCTAGTTTGTTTGTTCTGTGGAAATCTAACAGAAAAGTTTAGGAGACACAGGATTTGTTTACTGAAAAGTTGAACATTTCTGCTTTGCTGTCAAACATTACTCTAAGAAGCATTTTGACCCCAAAGCACTTCTGCTTTTGACCGAGCTTCAAATTTTGATTCCTTTCCAAATGTATGAATCTATTGAAATTATTTTCATTTGTATAAACATAAATACATCACAAAAGCTTAGGGATCAGTAGTCATTTATGTCTTCAAGGAATATTACCTAGCAGGATTTTGAAGAATAAGGTATGTTATCTTAAAAGTCAGTTGATTATAGTGAAGGTGTAAAGCTTAGTGGTTAGTGTGTTGAACTCGTAAGTGCAAGATGGTAATTTTGACTCTTGGACCTGGTAGTGCATCATATTCTGGAGCAAAACACTTCATTTTATGTTGCTCCAGTTTATTCAGTTGTAAATGAGTGATCCTATGAAGAACTGGCATCCCATTCAGGGTAAATGTGATCTTGGTCTCATAGGCTATGGAAACTGGGTAACTAGTCTTATGAGCCTTAGAACTCAAGTCTGTAATGTTCAGAGGATGGTGATGATAATGATGATGATACATCAGTCTGTCAAAGAATTTTAGAATAATTATTGTAATATGCATGCAATAAAAAATATAAAAGATGCTTGTTAAACATATATGCTTCATTGCAATTTAGAAAGAATTGCAACCAGATGTAGTTAGAAAAGGTCAAAAGATAGGGGATGAAATGGTCTCAGTCTGTAATAACTTTGTACAAATAGTATGGAAAGTAACATTTGAAGAAGTCAATGCAGGTGGTATTTAGGATTTATTCCATGCTAATAATGGGACTCCTCCCAAAAAGATGTTAAGGAGTTAACAAAACCAGTTTGTTGAATGATAACAATGACATAACAATTACCATTGTCTGGCAGAATTCTTGCTTCTGTTATCTATTATTCTAAAGAACCCTCATTAGTTTTGTTATAAATAATTCTGTAGGTCACTTTCTTAATAACCTCAGTGTTGAAAATGATGCAAGAAGCTTCTAAATATTAGATTCCTTGAAAGACTACAAACATCATGAAATGGTGTTTTCACAGCTACACTCTTTCTAAATATGATCTTGCAGAGTTGTTGACTAGGCCCAGATCAGTCTTGTCAAATAGATTTGCACTCAAAGGCATTTCAGATGTGATCATCCTGTCTGAATTTTCATTAGCAGTTATGTATCAAAATAATAGATGGTGACATGGACATTGTAAGCTTTCACAACAACCAGGGCACACTGCCCAGCTTGCAATTGACCAATAGCTTGTTCTCTCTGTGCTGCTGACAATCAGGTCATACCTGATGTATCCAAATTATGAATGTTAGAAACACATACCCTTAACTTCCACAAGATGCATGTGCATTTTGGTTTTCATGACAATTGTTTGCGACTGCCACCCATGGCATTCAATGCAGCTGCATTTTGGTGTCTTGTTTCAAGGAAAGGTGAAAGGTTACCTGCAATTTGGATCTTAGCCATAAACCAGCATGTCTTGGAATATTTAAACTTACATCCCTGAAATAAATTTTCAGAATTTACCATATAAAATTGACATTTGAAAAGACTGCGTTTCTTTTGCGGTTCAGTGTATACAATAATGAACTGAATGCTGTTTGCCTCTATATTTATTACATTAATCTTGTGAATTAAAAGAGACAACTCTTGTCCAACAACAAGGTGTTTATCAAATCAGTCCTCTCCACCACCACAAACTGAAGTGATGGAGTCAGTCTCTCATTACTTGAGTGAGTGTCAGTAGAGAAAAGTTACTGATGAATCTTCCTTGCAACCTTAGATCAACAAATGATTCCCTGGCAAATGTCTTAAAAAATGCTCACTACTGTGATCAGCTCTAGGCAGTTCTTTGATGATGCAGGGTGAATTGCAGACCCACTAGCCATACATTCAAATTTTGGTACAAGACCAGCAGCTTTGGGAGAGGGGTTAAGTCGATGACATTGACCTCCAGTGTTCAACTGGTACTTATTTAATTGACCCCATGCATATTTAATATCACTTTGAGATTAGGCCCACAAGGAACTTTTTGGCAGCTTGGGATGGGGATTGCTTTGTCTTGTTTTCGTTTATCATTTAACATCTCATCAGGATTCACTCCCTTTTTCCTCCCAAAGCCAATTTCCTATTATACATCTCAAAATGGTACCTATAATAGTCACCAGCAACAATAACAATGACAACAAAAATGATAATAACTCAAAAACAATAACAAATTGCAGCCAAAATGTTTATGATGTATGATGGCTATTATATTTGCATATTCTTCAGTCCTGAAGTAAAATGGGGCTAACCCTTGAGATCAAGATAACAGAGTTGTTAAAGTCATCTTTGATTTGATTACTTAATTTGGATAGGGTTTAACTTCTCTCCTTACAAATAATTCGTTCTAGTTTTGGTATGAGACCAGCAATTTTAAAGGCAGTGACTAGTCAATGACATTGCTCCCAGTGCTCAACAGTACATATTTTATCAATCTTGAAAGAATGAAAGGACAAGTCAATCTCAACAGAATAATATTAGCCTTTTGCTGTGAGGCTAAATACTTTCAAAGCATACCTGCATATTGTAAACATTAAATGCAATTCATAACACAGAAGGTCGTTTTATAACTGAGATAAGACACAACTTGCAAGCGTTGTCTCTAGATTCTAGATTATAATAGAGTATCATATAAATACTTTGTGCAACTCTTATCCACCCAATTTTTTATGCTATTTATTGAAGTGAGATATTACCAACTGCTTTGGCATGCTACATCAATCACTGACTGCCTTTGCTCATTTATTGGGGAATGTTTCAATCAGATCACACATTCATATATCAATTCTTTGAAATGCCATATATTTCCATATGATTTATACATTATTTATTTATAAAAATGTTATTAGCAGAGATTGAGTTATATCTGTCACAGACTTCTTCTCTACATTGATTACTCTTAGTTCTTGCCAAGTAGGATAAGCTTTACTGAGGAGTTCTAATGAGACAAAAACATGCTCATCATTCTCCTCATTTAACTTTAAAGACCAAATATATTCTAATATGCATTGTGAATATTGTTAAAAAATTATGCTAGTGGAGGATCTTCCTAGGGTTAAAACAGTAGTAACGTCAAACAGCCATAGAGATGTGGCGATAAACATTACTTCTTAGTATAGTTACTATTTTCATCTCTTATTGAGATTTTCTGACTAGCTCCTTTGCTTGTTGAAAGATCAGTGAGTGATGGTCACTTAGTTTACTATAAATTGTGAGCTGGAGCAAATTCTTATTTCTAGTGGTTGGGTGTTCATGACTGAAGACAGGCACAAGTAGCCCCAAACCATTCAGTCTCATGATCCTGTCATCTGCTAGAGGATGGTAGGGGTTCACTCCTTTACTTGCAATATATACAGGGTACAGGTTGCACCAGCAACCAGTTGGTGGAAGATCTGCCTGAGGCTAAAATGGAGTAACATTGAACAGCCATGTTGATGTGGCAATTAACATTACTATGTAGATATACATACATACATACACACACACACATATATATGTACATATGCATGTATGTGTATATATAAATATATGTATGTATGTGTGTATATATCATCATCATCGTTTAACGTCCGCTTTCCATGCTAGCATGGGTTGGATGATTTGACTGAGGACTGGTGAACCAGATGGCTACACCAGGCTCCAATCTGATTTGGCAGAGTTTCTACAGCTGGATGCCCTTCCTAATGCCAACCACTCAGAGCGTAGTGGGTGCTTTTACGTGCCACTGGCACGAAGGCCAGTCAGGAGGTACTGACAATGGCCACGCTCGAAATGGTATATATATATATATATATATATATATATATATATATATCTGTCCTCATTTTTGTTAACTCTCACTCTTTTTCACTCTCTCTCTCTGTCTCTTCCTCTCTCCCTCCTTCTCTCTGGCCTAGTAACCATGGACCTCCTCTACAGCAAGACATCTGTTTCTGCCTCTCTGTCACACTCTAATCTTTCATCATCTGATACAAGATCACCTCCTCCAATGCCCCCCTCCCTTCTCAAAGACTCTTTGTCTTGCGAAGTCACTTGGTGACTCTGCCAGTGAAGGTGCCACAACCCTGCCAAAACACACTCAGAATCATGGCGCAGGCTCCTGCCTGGCCAGCTCCTGTCAAATCATCCAACCCATGCCAGCATGGAAAGAAGACATTAAACAATGATGATGATGATATATATACCATCATTACTAATATATATAAGGGCCATGAGTTGGCAGAATTGTTATGTGCCAGGATAGATACTTAGTGGCATTTCTTCCAGTTTTATGTTCCGGGTTCAAATGCTGCTGAAGTTGACTTTGCTTTCCATCCTTATGGGGTCAATAAAATAAAGTACCAATCAAATGCTGGGGGTCAATGTAAACAAGAAAATAGGCCTTGTGCCTATAGTAGAAAGGATTGTTACTAACATATATGCACTTGTGTGTGTGTGTGTGATTGACTCTTCTGTTGCAGATGACAGATGAGGGCTCCAGAATTTCTTGTTGAATAACCTGCAGAGATGATTTGTTTACAGTGATCAAATTGCTTGTGCTATGCATTAGCTGGCTCTCACCATCGAATCAACATTGCCTGTACAAGAGTATGGTATGCCACATGACAGCTGTTGAAGTGATCACAGAACAATGTGAAATGAAGTGTTTTGCTCAAGAGCACAATGCGCTACCTAGTCTGAAAATCAAAACTACAATCTAGTGATTGGGAGTGTGTCACTCGAGCCACTAAGCCATGCAACTTCACAGATATATGTATATGTATATACATGTATGTATGTATATATATATGTGTGTGTGTGTTTGTACCTCCTTGTTTTGACATCATGTGACAGTTGAAAATAAGTGTCAAACATCATGCAAGCAGTATTATTTGTTTCCAATCTTCTTGCGAAAATATGTGCTGCCATGAGGAAGTAATATTTTGTTTAGAAACGAGAGAGGGTTGGCAACAGGAAGAGCATCCAGCTGTAGAAAGTCTGCCTCAACAAATTCTAACCCATGCTATGATGAGAATGATGATGATAATGACGATGATGATGATGACATTGATGGTGGTGGTGGTGGTGGTGATGATGATGATGACGATGGGGATTATCTTTGCATATTCCTTTGTAGAAAATTAATTGAAATTTTGTCAGTGATCAGGTCGTGGTTTCAAAGTGTCAAAAATATTTTGACACAAATTAAATTTAAATGTTGAAGTGAATCTAACGGTTTTTGTGTGTTTTTTTAAACGGCTTCCATGCTGCAAACTAATTATGGTTTCATACAAAGTCAAGAGTCCACAAATTTTGGAGCAAAATACATTACTCTACAAGTATTTATTTTATTATGATTTCAAATGACTGGAATGCAAAGTCAAATCCAGCACCAATCAAACCCACTTGACCTGTTAGAAATAGCAGCAAAATTTCTTTGTAAATAAAGCGTGTCTCTGCTGACTAATTAATAAAACACATATCAAAATGCGAAAACAAAAAAAGTATGTATAGTTATGAACATGTTAACTCATAGAAACATCCACGTTTACTGTTGGCACTCCGTCGCTTACGACGTCAAGGGTTCCAGTTGATCCGATCAACGGAACAGCCTGCTCGTGAAATTAGCGTGCAAGTGGCTGAGAACTCCACAGACATGTGTACTCTTAATGTAGTTCTCGGGGATATTCAGCATGACACGGGATATTCAACAGAAACGGGAAGAAAGAGTGAGAGAAAGTTGTGGTGGAAAAGTATAGCAGGGTTTCGCCACCATCCCCTGCCGGAGCCTCATGGAGCCTTAGGTGTTTTCGCTCAATAAACACTCACAACGCCCGGTCTGGGAATCGAAACCGCGATCCTATGACCACGAATCTGCTGCCCTAACCACTGGGCCATTGCGCCTCCACCCACGTTTACTAATTTGTATACAAACATGTACACACACTTTTTTGTATACAACTTACACACTTATTCGCATCTGTCTTTTATTATTGAATGCCATTATACCTAGATATGTATGTCTCTAAGTGCCTATTTCTCTCTCTCTCTCTCTCTCTCTCTCTCTATCTATTTATCTATCTATCTATCTGCCTGCCTACCTACTAATCCATCTATCTGTCTGTCTGTCTGCCAGTCTACCTTTCTAGTGATCCATCCATCCACTCAAACATTTAGTCATTCTACCTTAACTTGTCACTTTATCATCAGTGCACTCAGTGTTTGTTCCACATATTTTCACATTCATTATCAAGCTGTGACATCCACATTTTCACTACTTCCACATACCTTTCCATTCTTTCCATTAATTTCACATGGAGTCTCAGCTGACATCTGCATGCCAGCAGCTTCCTCAACATAATTTCAGATCTAGTGGTTGCATGCCCAGTCGGCAGAATTCTCTCTCTTCTCTTTCACCTGGTGTGAAACTAAATGAACACATGGTAGCGGTGATTGTGATGGTGAGGGAAGTGGTGATAGAGATAGTAATAGTAATGGCGGTGGTAGTAATAGTGTTGGTGGTGGTGATGATGGTAAGGATGGTGGTGATGATGGTGGTGGTGTTGATGGTAGAGTTGGTGATGGAGGTAGCGTTGGTTGTAGTAGTGGTAGTAATAGTAATGGCAGTGATAGTGATGGTGGTGTGTATAGTGTGTTGTAGGCAAAAGAGAAGATAGTCATGAAAGGCTATGTGGAAGAACTTTAGTTTCTCTCTCTCTCTCTATTACACACACACACACATATAAGGTGCAGGAGTGGGTGTGTGGTAAGTAGTTGGTTTACCAACCACATGGTTCCGGGTTCAGTCCCACTGCGTGGCACTTTGGGCAAGTGTCTTCTACTATAGCCTTGGGTTGACGAAAGCCTTGTGAGTGGATTTGGTAGACGGAAACTGAAAGGACATGTGATTGCATAATTTGTGGAAACTGTTGGTAAAGAACTTGAATAGGGAAACAACTGTGCAGCATGAGGTGATATAATAGTATAGTGATGGGTGATGGTAAAAGAGAGCAGGTAATAAACAGCAATTGGTGTAGGTAATGGTGAAAGTGATAGATGTCAACGAAGACTGACATGGGAGAAAGTGGTGGCTAGCAGTAGAGAAGTGTGACAGAAGAGTTTACTGAATATGTATAGATCTGGTCATGATAAAGGGTGATGGTGAGGAAGACTGAATATGGACAGGCTAAATGCCATCTCTTGGTGCCATGGTACTGTGAACTAGATAGATAGATAGATAGATAGAGAGAGAGAGAGAGAGAGAGAGAATAACAGATGAAAGAATAATGAAGAGCACAATATGCAGGTGACTTAACTGGAATATAAAGAACAAGAGATCCAATCATTATCATCATCAACCCCAGGACATTATTGTTTTGAGTCCTAGGACTCAAAGCACTGGTTTACCTGGTTTCCATGGCATGGCATATAAGAGACCAATATCACAACATTCCCTCTAAATAGCATACCAGTCTGCTGCAGGGTTACTCATTTACAGCTGAGTGGACTGGAGCAATTTGAAACGAAGTCTTTTGCTCAAGAACACAACACACTGCTCAGTTCAGGAATTGAAACCATAATATTATCAATACAATCAATGCTCTACCTACTAGGTCATGCACATTCACCAAGATCCAATGCTGATATATTACACATCACAACTTCCATCAACATTTATTATTTTAACATTTTGCAACACTTGCACCAGTGAATGGATCTTCATCAGCAATACATATGGTGCTTTGTCATCTTCAAGAAGTTCAGCTTCAAAGATCAATTTTCATCACTTCATCTTATGTCATCCTAGGTTTCCCTCTTCCATAAATTTCTTTCACTTCATGAAACCAGCACTTCTTTATACATAAAACATCCTCCAGTGTATCAGCATTCTTCTTTCTTGCACATAACAACTGATTGCTTTTATATTAAGCTTTTGTCTTAGCTCATTTGTGAGCTGTCATTCATAAAATTACACATCTAGTAGGGTACCCAGATTTCATTCCTTGATAGTTTTCACAAATCTTCTATATCTATATATATATATATATATATATATATATATATATATATATATATATATATATATATATATATATATATATATATAAATATATATATCTATGTGTGCCATAAATATCGCCATCCGTTTAGAGAAAAATTTGTAGTTTAGAATCAGTAGTTCTTTGACTGCTATTTCTAAATTTTCAGTATGTTGGAGAAGCAACTCAATGCTAATCCCTGTATATTTATGATGATAAATGGTTTTACCGATAAAGGTTTTTTCATACTGAACTACTTGGCAAAATTGTTAATTATTAATTCTATTATTAATTGACGATTCCCTGCCCTTCATCATCATCATCATCATCATCGTTTAACGTCCGCTTTCCATGCTAGCATGGGTTGGACGATTTGACTGAGGACTGGTGAAACCGGATGGCAACACCAGGCTCCAGTCTGATTTGGCAGAGTTTCTACAGCTGGATGCCCTTCCTAACGCCAACCACTCAGAGAGTGTAGTGGGTGCTTTTACGTGTCACCCGCACGAAAACGGCCACACTCGAAATGGTGTCTTTTATGTGCCACCCGCACAAGCCAGTCCAGGGGCACTGGCAACGATCTCGCTCGAAAATCCTACAGGAGCCAGTCAGGCGGTACTGGCAACGGCCACGCTCAAAATGGTGCATCTCATGTGCCACCCGCACAAGAACCAGTCCAGGGGCACTGGCAACGATCTTACTTGGCTTGCCGGGTCTTCTCACGCACAGCCCATTTCCAAAGGTCTCGGTCCGTAGTCATCGCCTCGGTGAGGCCCAATGTACGAAGGTCTTGCCTCACCACCTCAGCCCAGGTCTTCCTGGGCCTACCTCTTCCACGGGTTCCCTCAACTGTTAGGGTGTGGCACTTTTTCACGCAGCTATCCTCCTCCATTCTCACCACATGTCCATACCAGCGCAATCGTCTCTCTTGCACGCCACAACTGATGCTTCTAATGTTCAGCTTTTCTCTCAAGATACTTACACTCTGACGGGTATTCACATTGACATTACACATCCAACGGAGCATACTGGCTTCATTCCTTGCGAGCTTACGTATGTCCTCAGCAGTTACAGCCCATGTTTCACTGCCATGTAGCATGGTTGTTCGTACGCATGCGTCATACAGTCTGCCTTTTACTCTGAGTGAGAGTCCCTTTGTCGCCTGTATATTTTATGTATATATATATATATATATATATATATATATAAAGTGTAGTATATTGCCACTTAAGTGTGGCTGACCCCTAGGGGTGGATGTTACTGTTGCTTTTAGCCCCAGGAGGACATCTCCTCCAGCTGGCTTATCGACACACGACTGTGTCCTGTTTGCCAAGGGTAGTTATCCCTCTCACCAACATCTGCAGCACGAACGGATCCGGATTTCAGGGTTATTTCCCTTCGTCGGATAACTACCCTTGGCAAACAGGACACAGTCGTGTATCGATAAGCCAGCTGGAGGAGATGTCCTCCTGGGGCTAAAAGCAACAGTAACATCCACCCCTAGGGGTCAGCCACACTTAAGTGGCAATATACTACACTTTATCGTGCAGTTACTGTTAATACTTCATTTAGAGAATTAACATTGCTTGTTTTCACCTTTTCGATATCAGTGAAGAATTTCACTTGAAAAGAAGATATAAGATTGCCAGGTTTTTGTCTCTCTCACCAAGGTCAGCGGCTATCGGACGCCGACGAAGGGAAATAACCCTGAAATCCGGATCCGTTCGTGCTGCAGATGTTGGTGAGAGGGATAACTACCCTTGGCAAACAGGACACAGTCGTGTGTCGATAAGCCAGCTGGAGGAGATGTCCTCCTGGGGCTAAAAGCAACAGTAACATCCACCCCTAGGGGTCAGCCACACTTAAGTGGCAATATACTACACTTTATCGTGCAGTTACTGTTAATACTTCATTTAGAGAATTAACATTGCTTGTATATATATATATATATATATATATATATATATATGTATATATATATGTATATATATATATATATATATATATATATATATATATGTATATATGTATATATATATATATATCTATATATGTATATATATATATATATATATATGTATATATGTATATATATATATATATATATATATATATATATATATATATGTATATATGTATATATATATATATATATATATATATATATACATATATATATATATATATATACTTATATATACATATATATATAGACGCAAGCATGGCGGTATGGTTAAGAAGTCTGTTTAGCGACCACGTACTTTCGAGATCAGTCTCACAGCATAGACCCTTGGGCAAGTGTTCTATTATCACTGTGTTTGCTACCCCTCACTGCCGCTTGACAACCAGCGATGTTTTTTTAACGTTCTCGTAACTTAGTTCGACAAAAGAGACAAACTGAATAAGCACCAGATTTAAGAAAAATAAGTGCTGGGGTCAATCTGTTTGATTAAACTCTTCGGGGCGGTGCCCCAACATGGACGCAGCCCATGACTGAAACCAGTGAAAGATAGAAAATGTATACACATGCAAACACACACACACACACACACATCCCGTATATGCTCCCTAATAAATATACATATATACGCACACGCGCATTATCCAAACCAACCTCAATTATATACTATTGACTATGTGGTGATCATGAATTATAATTGAACCCTAGGTAAGTATTATATCGTTATTTATTGAATGTTACAGAGGTATGAAATATGCTATTTTAATGGAAGAAAAATTAGAGACACAGGTGATGCAATAGCGTTCATGCATTCCTCAACCGTAATATTCGATGACAGAATTAAATTAGAAATTGCTTCTTTCATCAGAAATTGAAACCGTCTTGGTCAAACTAGGTTTTCTGAAACTCCTCTGTTTTCAGCATAATCTCTTTAGATGTAGTAGAAATTGAATCTCCAAGTAAAACTCATGTGAATGTACTTTTATTTGAAGCTTTTCATATTTTTGTTTTTGAAAATTCAAAGTATGCACGAGTTTGTGGCTGAGTGTAAGTATAAGAGTGTATCAAACTTACGAATCCGTTCCGATAAACGCGCGTTAAGGTACACGTAAATGAACCAATGTAGATGTACTCAACATGCTAACAGAAATAGTAGCCAAAATTCCCCTCTAACTCACACCTTACTGACTTATAAAGGAAAGGTCATATTGGATAACGTAGTTTTACCTAATGCTTATAAGAAACATGCAATGGTGACGGCTGGAATGCTTCTGATCATAGACCTGCTTGAACAGGGCTGGACTGGGATACGAACACACGCACACATTACTCAATTCACTCTAATCCCAACGTTGATTCTCCTTTATACAATAGCTTGTATAAAATTTATCCTTGCGTCTTGTTTTCATCTTTCCTTTTGTCATTACGCCACATACACTGACACTTCTGCACAAATCGTGTACACACACACACACACACAGATACATACACATAAAATCTACAAATACACATACACGCGTGCACAATATCTAATATTCATTCATTCTGCATCCTCGTGTATATATTTTCAAACATATAATTGAAAATATATACTTTTATTAGAATGTATGCACAGGAATGCCTATGCACATATTTCCATGTATACACATTCACATATTTTTAATCGCTAAGTCAGGAAGGAAGCTCAGGGCTCATGACCCTTTTCAGATACTTCGCAACAAATTGGAAGCTGGAAGGTATCCTCAGAGACCTGGGCTGAAATGTTTGTAATTGAACTCCCACGCTAAAGACACCGAAGGGCCAGGTGTTAAGCTGGAAACGAGTGCTTTTCCTCGCATTCGGTACTAAAATGTGTTTATTTGGGAAGTCTGGTGTGTGGCATTATTCTGTAGTAATGCCGTTATATATATATATATATATATATATATATATATATATATATACATATATATATATATATATATACATATATATATATATACATATATATATATATACATATATATATATATATAATCACTATAATAGACATATAGACACAAGTATGTATAAACATACTAATATATATTTATAGAACGACTGTAAATGTTTATGTTTGTTATTTAAGAGGCAATTAACCAAGGAACTTTACGGGTGCTTATTACGTCTTTTAATTATTTCTAAATAAGTGATAACTGTTAAAAAGAACTTTCTCATCATAATTATGAAATAAATTCATAACTGGAGATTTTGCTTTTTGTGTATATTCTTATATATATACTGGTCACTTGTTTAGAAATATTTAAAAATAAACCGAGAAAAAGAAACCGTACTTAAACGAAAAATACAGAAATAACCCAAGTTCTTTCTATAAGCAGCAACAAATTTATGTATTACTATGCGTACTATAAAGCTATAAAGAACAACAAACAAAACATGTACTTTTAAGTTGTTTAGCTCCACGCCAGTCATGATCAGTCCTCGATTAACCATTAAACGAAATATGCTTGTGTTTAGGGTACCAACGAAGGTTGTGTGCTATAGATTCTTCCAGTGTCAGATTTACCATGCTGTAAATTGTATTTTTTAATGAATTATAAATTTGGAAAATTTGCAGTTCTTCTGTTGTTCTAGTTGTAAGTAAAATTACCAGCCTAAACTATTTATTATTTGTGTTAAATACATAAAATTTTAACAACTCAAATACAATTAAAATAGGTTATATTGCGGGCTTTGAACTTGGGGGGGGGGGTGACTTGAAAGAAAACTGAAATTTTCAACTGTTATTTCATACTTAACATTACTACAGAAAGATCAAAGGAACAATTCTTTGACCACGTTTAGGGCAACAGTTGGCTTTAATCTGATCTAGGGCTTAACCAAACAGACATTCCAGGTCCATGAATATTCCGTCTTTTTCTTCGAGCCAATGTGTTCTGCCTTTCTAAAAGCGTAGTGTAATTTGAGGAAGATTTTCGATGGGTCAGCTAGGGTATATTTTTGTGTCAGTGTACTGTTTGTATATATATTTGAAAGATTAAATATAAATCTCAGAAGTGTTAATTATATACATATATATATGTGCGCGCGCGCGCGGCTTGGTGATTTGTAAAGTACTCCTCGAGTCCTGTGTGATTTTGTGTTAGGCCCCAAATTAGCTCTCACTGGCGCAGCCGACTTATGAACCGTCAATCCAGTCATGACACCCCCTCTCTCCGTCTATTTTTCTTGGTATACAAGATCGCATCAACAATTTTTTTTTACGAAGGCGTACAGTTTCATGGAGATTTGGCTGCTATTTCTTGCACGCCGAACAACCTTGTGTATGAATGGAAACCTCGGAAGTTTGAGGGTTTTTTAAGACTTTTATGTGCGTGTGTTTATTAATTTTGCGGGCTTCAGTATGCGTACAACTCAGTAGATTTCTGTGCTTGTATGTATGTTTTTTTTTATGTTTGTGTGTTCCATTTCTGTATTTTACTTATTACAGAACAAAATCCAAAAGTATCGGAACTTGTCGGTAAACCGTTTCTTCCAGCCTGTGACGTTTGAAAGAGCTGTTGACAACGAAATTTTTGTTACCATTAGCAGGTGATGTACGTCAGGTGATGTACGTGGGGGTACTTGGCTCTGTTGGCATTCCTACAGATGTGTACCTAAGCCTCATCGTTGTGCGCAGTAATGCTTTGGGCGTGTTGGGGTAAATTTTCATCGTGCGGGTGTGAATTTGAAAATTTACCCGTGTTGGCTTACTTCTAGAATAAGTTCCATTGACCTACCCTTTGATGTATTTAGTGTTGAATTGATGTTTTTCTTCCTTTTTTTCTTCTTCGCTCATCGTTATGTTTTCGGATTTATATTTTAATGTGGAATATTTATGTAAAGTATGAATGTAACAATAAATTCATGAAACTGAAAAAAATCAGAAAACAGCAAGATAATGCAATTTACAAAAGCGTAATATGCAATAGTAAAATTAGTCAAAAACAAAGAAATACATACTCGTTGTTTGTGTTGTCTATGTGAATTGGATTCCCCCCACCAACACTATGTATAATCATGTATGTCGCGTGTGTATGCATGTTTGAATGATTATTGTGAGGTCAATAAGTTCATGTATTTCTGCGGTTGCTTTAGTTTTCTGCAAGTTTGTGTAGTTGAAGGCTGTACATGAGGGCTGCATGTGTTACATGTAAATGAAACTAAGTCGAGGGAAATATTTCAAGAAATATTTCAAATTGTAAATTAAATAATTTTCTACGTAGGTCCCCGAAGAAGAATGAAATAAATTATACTTGCATGCAGTGGATAACAGCCAGCATTCCTACAGATGTGTACCCCACCGACTTTATTTCCTCATAACTTCCAGAAAAATGGATATTTTTTAATGAAATTTTCCACAAATATACTTCAGATGATGTTGATTCTCAATATATTGGAATTTATTGTGAAAAAGAAAAAAATGTTTCCGAGAGTGAGGTGAAGAGTTTGGGGAAATTTATACGAGACGGCTTTCTTTACACATAACTTTCAGAAAAATGGGTAATTTTTAATAAAAATTTTCTATAAATACCTTTCAGAGTGTGTATGTTGCAAATATATAGGAATTTAATATGAAAAAAAAAAACAAATTTGGCAGGCTCGTATACATACATACTGACACACGTCACATATATCTAGAAAATGAAACTTGAAATTTCTAAAAAAAATTGTAATGCGTATCAGTACGTGTATTGTCACATGAAATTCCGATATAATCGTAATTTACACACACTGAAAAGTATTTCAAGAAAATTTCATCAAAAATTATCCATTTTTCTGAACGTTATGAGGATAGAAAGCCGTCTCGTGAATTTTCCGAAATTCCTCACCTCACTCTCGGAAATATGTTTTCACAATAAATTGCGATATAATGAGGATCTACACGATCTGAAGCATATTTGTAGAAAATTTCATTAAAAAATATCCATTTTCCAGAAGTTATGAGGAAACAAAATCGGCAGGGTAGACATCTGTAGGAATGCCAACAGAGCTTAGGTTGAGCCTTAAGTATTGGCAAAGTCGATATCTATCTATCTATCTATCTATCTATCTGTGTATTGCTACTGCAGAGGAGAAAAACTGGGAAGGAGGAAAAAAAGTCGAAGTCCTCCTCCACATCACTGAAGAGGAGTGCCAAAAGATCCCCACACACATCCAACTGGCAAAGGACCACAAGTTATATGTAGTGGTGGAAGGAAGGCGGCCACGTTGTTATGTATGCGGCAGCGAGGCACACCTCAAGGACAGTTGCCCAACCGCCGCCAACCAAAAAAAGCAACAAGGGCAACCACCAAAACCCGGAAAAAAAACCCTACTACCAACACCACCATCAACAATCAAAACAAGAGAAACACAAGCAACACTGGCAACTGAGAAGACAACAGCATCTGCAAAAACAACAAGTGAGGAAGCAGGGGAAAAGAAAGAAAATTCCAAGACTGTTTCCCCCTCCCCCACATCACACACACCTCACACAAATAACAAACCATCAGCACCAACAAAAACAGCAACACAACCACTCACACAAGCACACACAGACGCTCACAATTTGCCCCTACCCCCTTCCGATTCCTCAGAACCTTCGTCGGAAGATGAAAGTAATGAGGAATGGCAAATAGCCCAGAAAGGAAGGAGGAAGAGGAGCAAGAAAAGAAAAGCAAACACAAACAAAGCAGGGAGATACACAACTCCCGAAAACACTCCAGACACCAACACAAGCACACACAACTACAACACAAGCAACAAAACCCCAAAAGCAAGTACACACACAATGCTCACTGCCATCAACACAAAAAACTCAGAGTTGATGGAATACATCAACACAAAAACAAACATAACAAACGAAGACATAAAAACCAGCAACCACCCATACACAACACCGCCAGAACACATCAAAATACTACACATAACACCAACCCTGCACCACACACTAAAATCTATTTTTCCAAAGGCAGTTGGCAAATGCCAAAAATACCTGGCGAAAAAACTATATAGTGATCTCCTCGAAGAAAACCCGAAGGAGGAGACACAAAAACTCTCAAACGGTAAGTGACTCTCTTTATAAAACTTTAACACTCAAATCAAAATGATGCTCAAGATTGGTTGTGTAAATGCGCGTGGCTTGGGGTCCCCTTGGAAACAAGGGTACCTCCTAAATGATATAAAGTCACATAAACTAGAAATCATAGCCATAAGCGAGACCAGACTCCATGATCCGCGGGCCCTATCGTCCATGTTTGACAGACAGTTTAACATTTATTTTTCTCCCTGTCTGCCGAGAATGGGCGGTAGTGGCACGGCGGTACTCTTTCGCAAGAGTCTGGATCTCGAAGTAAAGACAGTATTCATAGACCCGGAGGGTAGATTGGTTGTTCTGGATGTCGATGGCAGCGATGGGTGTGCTTTTCGACTCATATCAGTATACGCACCACCTTTAACAGGTAGGCCGGATTTCTTTCGACGTCTAGAAGTATTCCTAGGAACGTCTCGTCCTTTACTTTTAGTGGGGGATTGGAACGCTACCTTGGACACGCATCTAGACTATGTGGGCAGAGATAGGAATAGACGGGGATGCAAATGCCTCAAAGACCTGCTCAGACGCTTTCAACTGTCTGACAGGTACCGACTCGATTACCCGAATGCGCCAATGTGGACATGGACAAACCGCATCGGGTCGTCGAGATCGTATCTAGATAGAATACTGTGTAGGAGAGTAGATAGAGATAGCATAGGGTGTCCACAATTTCACATAGTCAGCTACACGGATCACAAACTTGTGACGTGTACGCTAGACTTAGATAAGACACATAGGCAGGGCTCCGGTTACTGGAAACTAAACGCGTCTTTCCCGTCGAGACCAGTTTTCAGAGACCGGATTAGCACGTTAGTAAAGAGGGCTTTGACAGGAGCCATCATCAATAACAAATGGTGGTTTGCCCTCAAGAGAGCAATAAAAGCAGAAGCGGTTAGGTATAGCAAAGCACTAGCCATAGACAGAAACAGAGTAGAGGGTGAACTAGTTAAGAAGCTAGAAGAGGCAATTAGAAGTGGCATCGCATCCGACGTTTTGGCGGCGAGGTTGGCCCTTGACCAACACTTCAACGCCAAACACGAAGGGTGCGTTGTCAGGGCTAGGATGCGTGCTCTAAGAAACGAAGGTGTTGGAGCCGCACGAGAGGCCCGGGTGGCGGAGGCGCAACAGGGCAACAAAGCCACCATTCGTTCTCTGGTGGACGAACAGGGGCGCGAACTGCTCGAGCCAAGCAAAATGTGTGAGGCCTTTCAGCGGCACTTTGCTCGACTGTTTGGGACGAATGGCGAGCGAGAACGCAGGGTGGACTTCAGTGCCTACCTGCACAGCCTGCCACGACTCTCGGCAAGAGAGGCGGAGTGCTGCGAAGGTGCCATCACGGCGGCGGAAGTGAGGGACGCGATGGCGGGATGCTCGAGGGACAAATCTCCGGGTTTGGATGGTCTGCCCTACGAGCTTTACAACTGTAAGCCAGACTTGTTTGGAGACGTCTTGGTGGCGGTGTACTGCAACTGGCAGCAAAACGGGAGCATTCCCGGTTTTGTGAGTCGAGGAGCCGTAACGCTGCTGAAGAAAGATCCAAACAAGGGGGACGTCATAGATAACTTTAGGCCCATCACTCTGCTCAATGCAGACTTGAAAATTTTGGCCAAGGTGTTAGCCAAACGGTTGGCGCTTGTCATCGAGAAACTGATCGGCAAGGCGCAAACGTGCGCGGTGCCGGGCAGGAGCATCCATGACAACCTCCATCTGATGCGCTACATCATAGAGAGGGTAGTTAAGGAACCTGGCATGGGTGGGGCCCTGATCAATTTAGATCAATCGAAAGCTTTCGATAGGGTAGACCATCAATACTTGGAGGCTGTCCTCATAGCAGCCGGCTTCGGTCCCATTTTCCGCGGCTGGATGGCTGCCTTGTACAGAGGCATCCGTTCGGTAGTTCGCGTCAATGGGCATCTATCAAGACCCTTCGACATTGCACGTTCGGTCCGTCAGGGATGCCCCCTCTCGTCGCTTCTGTACGTGTTGACTCTCGAGCCACTACTGCGGAAGCTGGCGACGCTGAGGGGCATCCCGCGAGAGTTGGGATGCGGGACGAGCGTGTCGGCATACGCGGACGACGTCACCGTCATAGTGTCTAGCCAAAAGCACATCGAGCTTGTCGGCGAGACACTGAGAGACTACGAAGCGGTAACGGGAGCGAAAATCAACCGGGATAAGTCAGTGGGCTTGCGGCTCGGCACCTGGAGAAGCAACCCCATGCCGTCAAGTAGCGCCTCCGTCGTGGGACGTTGGACTGACGGTCCGGTTGAGATGCTCGGGGTCTGGTTTGGTCCAGACCTCCAAACGGAGAAGAACTGGGACGAGATAACGAGAAGGGTGGCCACTCTAGCCCGGCAATGGGCCGAGAGGAAGCTTTCCCTGAAAGGTCGGGCGGAGGTGGCGAACACGTACATCGCGTCCGTCATCTACTACCGCCTGACCGTCGTTCCTTGTCCCGACCCTACCATCACCAAACTGGAGCGCATCCTCTTCCGCTTCTTGTGGAAAGGAAGCGTTCCGATGGTTAGGCGATCCGTTTGCTGCCAACACCCGTTAAAAGGAGGACTGGGCATGCCGTGGTTGATGATGCGCAGACACGCGCTGAGACTGCGACATCTCCGGCTCTACGTAGACAGCGGTGAACAGGTGTGGTCGCCGTTTGTGCGGCGCGCTTTCCTGCAGCTCGTCTCCATGACCGAACTGCAGTCATGGATCAAGAAGAGGCCGAGGAAGGGCGAATGGCACCGCGAGTGTCGCGCTGCTCTTCGGCAACTCCAACAACCCGGGTCAACCTTGAGCGACTGCATCACAACTAACGCATTCTATAGTGGATTAGTGGAGGGAAGGTACGACGACGATCTCGGGGCGAACCTGGGCGTCGACGAGGAATACCTGACCCGCCTGTTTAAGACGACCTTCGGGCCGGGACCTATGGACAACTTCCAGAGATCCCTGGCCTGGCAGTGCTATCGAGAAGCACTACCCGTTCGGGATAAGCTCTACAGGCATGGCTCGAGAAACACGGGGCCGACCTGTCCGAGATGCCGGCAGAGCGACGAAACCGTTCTGCACGCACTCGTACAGTGTCCCACCATTTCCGAGCTGTGGGCTTACGTCGAACAACTGCTATCGCGTGTGGGACGAGTCGGTCTATCAGCCGAGTCTATCGTGAATATTGTCGCGCCTCCTTCCTTTAAACGGGAAGGAAGAGCTATTTTCATCGTACTTGTGACTATGGCGAAAGAATGTGTATGGTGGACGCGTCTGAAAGGTCTAGAGACAAAGACTTTCCTCTCTGGGCAATCTCTCATCAACTTCTTCAAGTATCACCTGAAGAGGAAGTTGAGAGTAGAAAGGGAAGTCTTGTCTAGTGAATGCTTCAAAAAAAGATGGGTGAATGTAGCAAGGATGGCACGTGTGAACGACGGAGCCATCTTGAGCATAACCCTATGAACAAGAAAAAATAAATAAAACAAAAAGGCAAAAGAGAGTCACTTACTGTTATAGTTTCTTCAATGAGAATATTGACCAAGGTTACCGTGGTCTTTTCCGTAGGCTTTTCCTTCCACGGCTAAACCTAAACTGTCCTCCCCTCTTTTTACACGAGAACATTACTGTGTGATACACGATCCCTATTGATCGGCCTTTCCTTTTCTTTTTTTTTCGATCCCTTTTGATCGAACTGCCCCTTTTTCCCTTCCTACGATCCCTTTTGATCGACACCACCAATTTTTTTTTTTTTTTTTTTCCTTCCCCCTCCCAAAAAGAAAAGCTCTACATTGTATTTGTCCCATCTTCGTTGAGCCCTGTGTGGCTAATAAAAGAAATGTATCTGTGTGCGTGTGTAGTAAAGTTCGAGTTGACCAGGGCTTTACGTGTACACACACACACACACAAAACAAATGAAAAACAAGTAAAGCAAAACGAAACCAGGGAAGTACACAGTTCAAAGGAATGAGGCGTTAGTTTAACGCTTAAAAGGAAAGAAAAAGCGTATCTCTGACGTTTCGGATATATGTCGTTCTTCTGAAAGAAGGGGTAATGAGTGGTAAACACATATAGAATAAAACACATACATACATACATATAGTAGTCCTAGTCGCAGTTTCTCTTCTTCTGCATGAAACATTGGGTGGTGAGAGATCTATACTCAGTACTGTCGCAAGCACTATCATGAACCTGCTCCCAGACTAGCTCCATATCTGCAAGGCTTGCATCTTTGCCTACACTTTTCTCGTTTCCACTGGAGAGAGGCTCTAACTGATCTCTTCATGAGCATGTAGACAAACACATTCCGCCGTCTCAAAGTTAGAATTATTCTGTAGGTTAGTTAGTTCGCCCTTTTCCACAACTTCTTCATTCATGATATAGTGAAGTCAGATTTTTAGTACGGTATTAAGGCAACATATGTGGAAGACAGCTTAAGTTTTCTACTGGTCTTCTTACAAGTCTCAGAAGCATAAATCGGCGTCGATTTGCCAATGGATGTATTCAGGTGGAATGTGGTGCTTTGGTTGATGAAAGAGTTGGAGCATACGGGCGCCAGGTACTGGAAGACAAGCAGCATCTTTGCTGAGTCCCTACACATCACTTTCCGAAATTCTATCATTGGTAATGTTACTGCCCAGATTCTTGAACAAATTGACGATTTCCAGCACCTGGCCTTCCAGTGCATCCTGCAGTGCATCAATTTTGTCTTTTCATTGCTAATTTGAAGACCAACATTTGAGCTCCTGTTACTGAGACTAGTTATCATGTCTTGCAACAGTACTGTAGGTGTCGTTCTGAGGAATTTCACATCATCGGGGAAGTCGAGGTCTACGAGTCATCCCTGTCCCATTTGATGCCGTATGCTGATTCTTCTTTCTTTAGACTTCCTCATTATCAAATTCACCACCAGCAGGAACAAAGAAAAAAAAAGGGGGGGGGGCCGTATATATCCCTAACACAATTATGTTGTTACAACGTCAAATCTCTGCGTGTTACCATTTTTGGTTCTGACATAGCAATGTGTTTTTTGGCAAAGTGATCGCATAATGTTTATACAGCAGATAGGCACTCCATACAACACGATTATATATCCATACAACACGACTATCTATATATATATATAAAATCTTCTGTGTGTGTGTGTGTGTGTGTGTGTTTCTTCTATGCACGGCCAAACCGCTGGATCGATCTGTACCAAATTTAGCACGAAGGTTTTTCATTAATCAAAGAAGGTTCAGGGGGGGGGGTCAAATTTTGGCCCTTGCCCATATAGGGGGCTGTAGCCCCCTATACGACCCGATTTTTTTTACAGCGGTATAATACGAAATTTGGCGTGAAGGTTTTCTATTACTCGGGGAAGGTTGGGTGGGTGGGGTCAAATTTTGGCCCCTGCCCATAAAAGGGGCTGTCGCCCCCACCCCTATATGACCCGAATTTTTTTTGCTTCACTTTTCATAACACTAGTTTCACTTTTATTGTCTCACTTTTCTTTCACTAATTGTTTCACTTTTATTCTTACTCTGTGTGTGTGTGTGTGTGTGTGCGTGTGCGTGTGCGTGTGTGTGTGTGTGTGTGTGCGCGTGTGCGTATGTGTTTTTCCTCTATGCACGGCCAAACAGCTGGATCAATCAGAACCAAATTTGGCTGTCTGAAATTATGTCAGTTTTGTTTTTTCGTTTTAAAGGTAAACAATTCTGAAATGCTTTTTAATTGTGATAATGAAACAAGGTTTAAAGAAAAAGAAACAGTAAGGTTTCTAAATAATAAAAGGTCTTCATACGGACACACGCTTATTTATACACTGTAGGATATCTTTCAAATTCATACGATAAACTTAAGTTTTAAAGTTCAATATTCCCGTGGCATAAGTTAGAAATATTGACATGATTTATTGAAATATAATTGTTCGTGGACTGGACCTAATAAAATTAGCTAGAGTACACTCGATATTTCATATTTAAATCCGATGTGACTATGGATATTGGTCCTACCTCAATTCGAAATCGAATCTACAATTTTCCCCTAACCATATGGCTTATTGTTCTGCACCGTCAAACTGCCGGATCAATCTGTACCAAATTTGGCATGAAGGTTTTCCATTACTCGGGGAATGTTCTGGGAGGGGATGGCACTAGATTTTTTTTCCTTTTTTTCAAAACCAGATATATGTTTTACATACCTGTCGTATACCTCGGTTTTGTTTTTTCGCTTTAAAGGTAAACGATTCTGATAGAAGAAAACACGATATTGAATAATTCTCCGTCATACGTCTACGACCACCACCTCTTTTTTTTTAAAGTAAAGATAAACGCTTTTTAATTGTGATAATGGAACAATAGGTTTAGTCCTGACCGCCGAAATTCATTTCTCTTGGGAAATATAAGGGAGATGATGTTTTCATTTCACGGATTGCATTAATCCCATCTGACCTCCCCTATGAATTTAAACAGCTCCAGTTCCCAGTGAAACTAAGTTTTTCTATGTCCATAAACAAATCTCTCAACGTTGTTGGACTTAAACTTGCTTTTCTCATGGGCGATCATATGTAGGATGTTCGCGAGCTGGAAGTCCCAAAACTCTTTTTCTTTGCACACCGATTAAAGAACACACTAAAAACATTGTATATTTGATTTCAGGATTTGTTTTAATAACTTAATTTAGTCTCACGTCATCTGAAAATATCTTTCTGAAAATATCTTTTTTATCAGAATAAATATATTTATTTCCTTTAGCATTCTTTAAACTTCTGAGCAACGCCGGTTACTTAAGCTAGTCCCCTATAGAGCTTCCTTGCACAAGCTGCTAAGGAGCTTCTTGGCAACGATGAAACTGTCCACAGACGGCTGCTGGGACTCACAAAATCTCAATGATGTTTCGTAACGTGATTATTTGTTCACAGCTCACCATCCGTTTGTGAACCTCGCATATTCTTCGCGTAAGTGTTTATCGAGCGCCTCTTTTAGGGTAAAGAAGACACTGCAGAATATTTTATATTTATGTCTTGCCTTGCCTTGAACTTTCAATTTATTGGACGAATTATAAAAGCGTCGTCGCAACATACAGTGTGTCTTGGGTATTTAAAAATCAGGTCGTGTGGTCAAACCCAGGTCTAAATTTTTTTTAACAGAAAGAGTAACGGAAACAGAAGAATCGACCCAAGTACACAACTAGTACTTTATTTATCGACTCGACTCCAGAAGGAACAACAGCAAAGTAGACCCCAACGGGATTTGAACTCAGAGCATAGAGAGCCAGAGCAATTACCGATTAACAATCTATACAACGCCCTAACGACTCTGCAAATCGTCTGTTTGTCAGTCTCCCTGTCTGTCTGCGTCTCTCTCTCTCTCCTCTCCTTCTACGCGTGCGCGCGCACACATACACACACTTATTACATAAGGCAGGCCAATTGACAGATTGTAAGAGCTTCAGATACACAACTTTAAGGTAATTGTTCCAGCTCTTTGCGCCCAGAAGTCAACTTTACGATTCATCCTCTCCGGGTTGATAAATAAAAGTATCAGTCTTATACTAAGGTAGTCTCTTCCTTTTCGCTCATTCTCTCCCCACCCCGTCTCTCTTTCTCAAATAAGTCGGCAGTGGTCGATCATGGAGAGGGATGGATTCCGACGGATTTACAAATGCCCAAGACACGCCGTGAGTCACGACGGCGTCCCTATGATTCTACTAAGAAATTGAAGGCCCAAGGTAAGTCTTTGTGTGTATATATATATATATATATATATATATATATATATGTATGTATATAAATGTATATATACATATATCCAAGGGATGAAGCGTTTTAGGTAGTTTACATGTAATAAATGTAAGGGATAGTGACTAAAAGAGTAATTTTATTTAGTGTCATCGAAGTTTCGTTAAATGTGTAATCACACGTGTGTATATGCATGTATATATGCATAGCTTTAATAAAAAAAAAGTGTATATATATATATATATATATATATATATATATATATATATATATATATATATATATATATATATATATATATATATAGGCGCAGTAGTCACTGTGTGGTAAGAAGCTTGCTTCCCAACAATATGGTTTCAGGTTCAGTCCTGCTGCGTGGCACCTTGGGCAACTGTCTTCTGCTATAGCTTCGGGCCAACCAAAACCTTGTGAGTGGATTTGGCAGATGGAAGCTGAAAGAAACCCGTCATGTATATATATATATATATATATATATATATATATATATATATATATATGTGTGTGTCTGTATGTCCCCCCACTCCATCGCTTGACAACCGATGCTGGTGTGTTTACGTCCCTGTAACTTAATGGTTCGGCAAAAAGGAACGACAGAATAAGTACTAGGCTTACAAAGAATAAGTCCTGGGGTCGATTTGCTTGACTAAAGGCGGTGCTCCAGCATGGCCACAGTCAAATGACTGAAACAAGTGAAAGAATATATGCATATTTTTTATACATAGCATATAATATATACATAACATATGCATACATACACTATATACATATATATGTATATCTATGTATATATACATATATGTATGCATGAATTAATTTAACATGAAAATGTATAGTAAGTGTAAGTGCATGGTTATAGAATGAGGTAAAAAAATACCCATGCATTTGAAGTATTATTTCGTTATATTTCAGTAACGTTTGTACGTTCGTTAGTGCGTGTATATTAAATGTATGTTGATTTTATGTAAGTGAAGATTTGTGGGGAAAGCGGGTCGAAGATTAGAAATACAGAATGTGTATCAGAGAGAGAGAGAGAGAGAGACGTATAAATGAGAGAGGAAGAAAATAGAGAATGAGTGAACTCTAGTAGAAAGTGCATAAGATTGAGGAAGGATATTGTTGTAGCAGGTAGGATTGTGATGGTAAAAACATGTATTATCGCAGATAATACATTGAAGGGTGATGATGGTGCTACAGATGGTAATGATGACGACGACGATGACCACGGAGAACTGACTTTAACCGTAAAAAAAAAAAAAAAAATTATGCGTTATATATTTTTTCCTTCGCGCTGTTTGCCTTAATACAGGTATGTATTGTATAACCATCTGGACAGAACAATCATTCATTATGGTAGTGGACGAGTGACAACAGCAGGTCTCGCACATACGCAGCTCTGAATATATATATCACGCATTAAGCAAGACTCCTGTAGGACTAATAACATTTAGTGAAGATCACTATCAAATGCAGGCCAGTCCAGGTTACAAAGCTTGTCCATACAGCAAGGTGTGTGCTAGCGATACACTTTGTTAGTTTTTGTCAGTTGAAGCACGGCTGTCAGTATCATCATCAGCTTCTAATTTTCCCTTTCTGTTTTTCTCACACGAACACGTATGACACACACACACACATACGTCATTATTAAGTGAGTGAGAGAGAGAGAGAGAGCGACCTGCCTATCTGTTGTCACGGTTCAAGAGTCCAAGACATGCTTTTGCGAAGATGCCTTCGACATTTTCCACTTTCGCTCTAGTAAAGAAGCTGTGAATGACGCGAACGTGCTAACCAATACTCATATATATATATATATATATATATATATATATATATATATATATACACACACATACATATATGTATATACGCGCGCGTGCGCATATACATACATTGATACATACATGCTGACCACTAATCTACACGGACGAGTACATGTCTACGCACAACACCGTTCCAAGTCTGTATCACCATTAAAGTAGTCGTTTTCCTGCTTCAATATATCCATCTTCTGTCGCTCGAGCTTTGTCGAAGACAAATCTACTTTACGTATGTGCACAGCGTACAGCAAACACGTTTTTTTATATGTGCACAGCAACCTGGGTGCCGACGGAAGCTTATACCTAAAACCCAGAAAGCGGCAGTGTTATGACGGAAACATACTAGGGTACATTCACATAGCAGCAGTGTGTGAAATTTGACAAACATGAGAAGATATGTATTCGTAAAATACTATTTAGTGACAAAACAGAATAACAAAGGATGAATGAAAAACAATTTTGGCATGTAGACATTGAAGATGCTTTTTTAACTTCACATTGCATCAATGTTGCCGTTTGGTGGTGGTCAACAACCACAGAGGTCAGTCATTCGTCCGGACATGGTGTGGATTGTGTCGGTGGGAAGTAGACCAGATTCGAACTGTGGACAGATTCCACAAAATCCAGAGGTAAGATGATGGTTCTTTACCAACTTAGTTGTGATGGCCAGTAATTTGTGATGTGATTATTTTAGTATTTTGCTGTCGCTACAACACATAACAGTTATTTCTGGAAATAATTATAGTAATAATATATATTACTACATACACTACATCGGTTATCAACACTTCTTTCACTATCATTATACCGCGTTGCTGCGTTTCATCCTGATCATGTGTGTGTGTGTATGTTTGTATGTATATATATATATATATATATATATAATGTTTGTGTGTGTGTGTGTGTGTTTGTATGTATATATATATATATATATATATATAATATGTTTGTGTGTGTGTGTGTGTATTAAGTATACTTTTTAGTATTTTGTATTCGACAGAAAGTTACAGAAGTAGCTCAAGGACCGAGACTTTCGTGTATGGCACTTATCAAAAAGTATATTTATATACAAATATGTATGTATGTGCGTTTGTTCCACCAAACGTCTCGCACACACATACACACTCTCACTCTACGTATGTATGTATGTGCACACACACACACACACACATACATATATATATATATATATATATATATATATATATATATATATATGAGAGAGAGAGAGAGAGAGAATTACTTGTACGACTATGTTTAACATATAATAATAAACATTTACTTCCGAGATAGCAACATCTTACAGTCGATACGAGTTCAACCGGCATCTCGCTGCCTTCTTTTGATCGGGAAGGACAGGTAGTTTTCCTCTCTCTGGTGCCTATGGTGAAAGAAGTTGTGTCGTGGACACGACTGAAAGTATTGACTTCAGACACTTTCCTCTTCGGCCAAACTCACGTTGACTTTAAAAGTTTAACACATGGAGAAGAAAATGAGTGTAGAAAAAGAGATACTGCCTCTTCAGTAAATATGTTCATGTGTCGGCTAGATTTACAATCATAATCCGGACTCTGGGCCCACTCACATCATATGCTTTGTAGGCCAAAGAAAACAGCTGAAAGAACGCATTTACCCTTAGTAATCGTTGACCTGTTGGATTTTTCCATTAGTCCTAGGTAGTGGTCTACGTCATTAGATATTGCCATATTTTGCTATTAATTCCATTTTACAACTTGTCCTCGTAATGTACCCAATCTATCAATTTTGAGACATTAATAAATAATCGATATTATTAACTTTAATGATAATAATAATAATAATTTTTTTAAAAATTAACCCAAGTCAGCCCTAATTTGACAAACTTATGATGAAAGCTTTTCCACCTATGACCATCCTGTCTTTTATTCAGTCATTATGTAACCTTAATCCTCTGTGTTATCCAATGTAGTCTTAAATATCATCTTGTATAAGACGGTAATGATACGAAGTAAGGCTGCTATTTCTAGCAGATCGAGCAATCACGTAAACGCTACTTAATTTGATCAAGTCACGTTGTTTAACCCCAGGTTAAATCTGGTTAAGCAAACCTTTGAGCAAAAGTATTCCAGCCACTGCCATTTCCTCTTGATTTTAGATACAATACATGTAAGACCACATTATCTAATGCCTTAATGATATAAGATAGTAGGGTGTGATTTCAGAAAGATTTGGCTGCTATTTCTAGCAGATCGAGCGATCACTTTACATATTATCGCTTATAGGGTCTTCAATTCTTACTACTTTCAACTTGTAGTTGACAATTCACAGTTGCTATGAAATATGTTTTTCACAGCCTTAAATCTCCCTCTCATTCCACGTGTATTTTCTTGGCCTTTCTTTTCTTCTTTGGTAGCATGATCTACTAGGAAATCCTTGTTTTGTTCAACTTGGGGTTTTACATCGCTCGGTCTTACATAGCCAGCTGACCGTTGGGCAGCATTTGGGAGTTCATTCTGTTGCAAAGTAATTGGGCCTTGGGATAACTTCTTCCTTTCCGTGTCAGCAGCTGTGAAAGGATCATGGGCGGTGCCCTCATCTGAACGAGCTTTTGTACACGCACGCACACACACGTACTCACACACACATGCCCACTTTCTCAACTTTCTGTAACTTTCTTTTTGACATTTTTCAAATTTTGTTTCTTTCACATGTATGTTTTAAACACCGGAGATTATGATTATGCAAAATAAAACTTTTCACAAAGCCAATTATTTGGCAGAGTTCCGTTTCGGAATTTTATCATTTTTACAGAGATGTTGCAGAGCCATAATCTCCGTTGTTTAAAACATACAAATCCGAAGATATTGCACATTTTGGCGAAATAGATAATTTCCAACTCTATTCTATATGACTCTCTCTCTCTCTCTCTCTCTCCCTCTCTCTCTCTCTCTTTCTCTCTCTCTCTCTCTCTGTATTTTTCAAATTCAATAGGCTCTAGATTTACATGTGATTATGACTGTTAATTAAGCCCTAGGCGAACCTGATCGAGTAGTCTTATTATCACAAACATTTCAACTGTGGCGATTCTATCGGTTTAAGAATATTTAGGGACCCCATTGTCTACGTCACCCCTTTTCCTAGGCGGTGGTGTGTGATTTGAAGGGGGTCTGGCTGCTAATTCTAGCAATTCGGGCAACCTCGTTCATGCTCCCTCGGTGGCTTTCCTTGATATAGCCAATCGAACTATAGTATGACGAAAGGTATTCCAACTGTGCTCATCCTATCTTTTTGTATATTTAACTGTATTCTTCCATTTTAAAAGTTGTAGTGGGGTGGGAGTGGAATGAGATTTGATTGCTATTTCTAGCAGATCGAACGGGATGTTAGTAATAGTCACAATATGATAGTGTTGTGTATATTAAACTTCAGAGATATTGTCATTTGTATTAGATATCAGTTGAACAGGGAGGTTAGTTTTTTTTACGATATGGAATTTGTTCTTTAACTTACGTGAGAGTTCAAATCCCACCTGGATGGGTTCTGAAATATTTTAAGGTTAACTCAATCATAAATGTCTATTATCTACCGAAAGATGACAAAACTAAAATTAATGATTTATAAGATTTGCGTACAAAACCCGCGGAGGAAATTTTATACACGAGAATAAAAGAAAAAACATGCTTTTCAAATAAATAAATAAATGAAATAATGAAATTAAGAAGGCTAAATTAACAGTTGTTGAATTCTTCTTAAATAATTTATCGGAAACTGGAAAATGTAAAATTTTGCAACCTGTTTTGCCTACCAAACCTAAAACCTGACCTCGTAGACAAAACTCAATGCCTACTAACTGCAAAATTAGGGAAATTTTTAGCTTCATTTATTTGCTAATCATGTTGTACTAGATAGCTTGGGTAGTTTCCCTCTTTCTGCGATTGCCGCAGATACAAGGCAAATTTATTTGTTAGTCGAGGGGGACTCGGTGTTATAAAACAAACCACAGAATCGTTCAAACTGTCCCTTAGAAAAATTCTCTAAACATGTTTTACGATGTTAAGAAGACTTTTACATTAACACAAGAAGAAAAGTGAATGAAACCTAAAGTAAACGAATATATATATATATGTTCAACACTAAATCGCATCTTCCGCTGATAATCTTGACAGATAAAAATCAATTGATTTCTAAATTCCTGATCTGTAAAGCAATCACAATTCTTTCGCCTTATCCTTGCCACTTTCGTCAATATTCCGTTTTTATCGAATGAAAATGTCGACACATTAGTTCCTCTTTATTTAGAATGTTGGTTGGAAGTAGGAGCCTCTGGGAACTGATGTCTATCTAACCCATGTGAAAATTGATAAGCTGGGGAGACGAGATTAAACACCTTATTTTCTTCTTGTATTTCACTATTCATTACTCCTCGAGTGCGTTCTCTTTTTCATTCCTTTTTTCTTCTATCCCTACAATTCTGTCTCTCTCTCTATCCTCTCCCTTCTTACATGTCTCACCCTCTGTCTTTCTCTCTCGATCTCTCTTCTTTCATACTCATTATATGCGTAGGTTCACGCGCCTGTGTGCGCGTGCACCATAAGTCTTTAAAGTTAATTTCTCACAAGGTCTTGGGAGAGGGCCTAGTCGATTCGGAGGCGCTCAGAACGTAAGGGGCTTCAAATATTGATACTTGAATGTTGGTGAAAGCAGATTTATAAGGATAAAAACAGCAAACGGAAATAAAATCACTGAAAAAAAAGCGATACAAACATAGCACTTTTGGTCGTGGGGTAGCGCGCAGGAAAAATATCACATTTCAGCCACAGGGAAAAGAGCACATTTCAAAAGAGCATATTTCAAATAATGGTAGTTAAATGAATATTTTAAGTTGCTTATTAACTGACTATACGATTGGTATGCTATGACAACACAAATTATATAATAGCGTTTCTTTGAGACTTCAACTTCCGAAGGGGGCGTCGTTAAGACGTACGGCGTGTCTAAGAATTAGACGGAGCCCATCCATCTCCAGGTCTCACCACAGCTGACTTCTTAGAGAGAGAGAGAGAGAGAATCGATCATACTACTGGGCTGATAATAACTCTCGAAAGGATGAAAATTGATCAGAGTGGTATCTGAACTCGGCATACAGAGAGTATGTATGAATACCATAAGGTAATCAATCAGATATCCTTATGGGAAAAGAAAAAGCTCCTTAAATTTGTCATCTATTCTGTGATTTTCTCATATTTATATATATATATATATATATATATATATATATATATATATATATATATGTAACTGCACGTGGATTATTGGCGATGTTTCCTTATTTTTCCTTCTTTCTCTTTGGACTTTCCTGTTTCTGATGAAGAGCTATGCGCGAAACGTTAAAAAACAACTCTCTCACTTCAAAGACCATCAAGTTAATATATTTTTTATGTACGTCCACACGTTCGTTTCTTTCTATTTTTTCTGTTTTTTTTCAACTGTTTGTTTGTTTGACACACACACACACACACACACACACACACACACACACACACATACACATATATATATATATATATATATATATATTGATCTCAAATTTTGGCACAAGACCAGCAATTTTGGAGGAGGAGATAGTTGATTACATTGACTTCATACTCAACTTGTACTTATTTTATCGACCCCACATAAAGTTAGTCAAAATGCCACTAAGCATTTTTCCAAATGTACAAACCGTTCTGCTAGCTCACTGCCTTCATATATATAAATATATATATCTGTGCATATATATATATATATACCTATATATATATGTGTGTGTGTGTGTGTGCAGAAAACAACTTATGTCACATTCAAGGGAGAAAAAACTAGACGTAGCTGATAGCTTCCGCTATCTGGGTGACCAAGTTAGTAGTGGGGGAGGGTGCACTGAAAGTGTAGCTGCTAGAATAAGAATAGCCTGGGCAAAGTTCAAAGAGCTCTTACCTCTGCTGCAACAAAGGGCCTCTCAGAGTAAAAGGCAGACTGTATGACGCATGTGTACAAACAGCCATGCTACATGGCAGTGAAACATGGGCATGACTGCTGAGGACATGCATAAGCTCTCAAGGAATGAAGCCAGTATGCTCCGATGGATGAATAATGTCAGTGTACATACCCGTCAGCGCGTAAGTATCTTGAGAGAAAAGTTGAACCTAAGAAGTATCAGTTATGGTGTGCAAGAGAGATGATTACGCTGGTATGGTCATTGGACACTAAACTCTGCTTGCGAAGACCTGTTGAGGCAAGTGAAATCGAAATCAAACTAAATTTGACGACTGGCACCCATGCCAACATCTCTTTCATTGAAGATTAAACTCTGCTTGTGAAGACCCGTTGGGGCAAGCGAAAGCGAAATCGTGATGGCACCTGTCCCAGTGGAGCACTAAGAGCACCGTCTGAGCGTGATTGTTGCCAGAGCAGCGGTCTGGCTTCCGTGCCGGTGGCACGTAAATAGCACCATTTGAGCGTGATCGTTACCAACGTTGCCTTCCTGGCACTTGTGCCGATGGCACATGAAAAGACATTTGAGTGAGATCGTTGCCAGTGCCACTGGACTGGCTCCTATGCAGGTGGCACGTAAAATACACCATTTCGAGCGTGGCCGTTGCCAGTACCACCTGACTGGCCTTCGTGCCGGTGGCACGTAAAAGCACCCACTACACTCTCAGAGTGGTTGGCGTTGGAAGGGCATCCAGCTGCAGAAACTCTGCTAAATCAGATTGGAGTCTGGTGTAGCCACCTGGTTCACCAGTCCTCAGTCAAACCGTCCAACCCATGCTTGCATGGAAAGCGGACGTTAAACGATGATGATGATGATTGATATATATATATATATATATATATATATATATATATATATATATATATATATATATATATACATATATATATATATATATATACATATATATATATATATATATACATATATATATATATATATATACATATATATATATATATATATACATATATATATATATATATATACATATATATATATATATATACATATATATATATATATATATACATATATATATATATATATATATACATATATATATATATATATATACATATATATATATATATACATATATATATATATATATATATACATATATATATATATATATACATATATATATATATATATATACATATATATATATATATACATATATATATATATATACATATATATATATATATACATATATATATATATATACATATATATATATATATATATATATATACATATATATATATATACATATATATATATATATACATATATATATATATACATATATATATATATACATATATATATATATACATATATATATATATACATATATATATATATACATATATATATATATACATATATATATATATACATATATATATATATATACATATATATATATATATATATATATATATATATATATATATCTAAATATATATATCTGTGCATATATATATGTCTATATATACGTATATATAAATATACTTAAAATATACGGTAGTGACTATTTTTTAGAAATTTCACTATCAGTGGCCTAGCATGTATAAAAAGTCAATAGACAACATATTCTCAATATAAAATAGTGTACATTTAAACACAAAGGAAACTGCCTTCAACAGGCAGTTTTACATGCTAGAAGAAGTAGCCAAATGACCAAAACCACATTTAAGAGCAATTTTTAAAGGGAATGAAAAATAAAAACTTTTACCATGTTTTACCTCTGATGAGAATTTCGCTAAAATTATTTTATTTGCTAAAAAAATTTGAAACCTAAGTTTGACCAGAATAAAATAAAAAATAAAAGTTTTTATTTTTCATTCCCTTTAAAAAATTGCTCTTAAATGATCGTTTTGACTACTTCTAGCATGTAAAACTGCCTGTTGAAGGCAATTTCTCTTGTGTTTAAATGTACACTATTTACATTGAGTATATATATATATATATAGCTATATATACATGTATATAAATATATATACACACACACATATATATATATATATATACATATACATGCATAGGAGTGACTGTGTGGTAAGTGGCTTGCTTACCAACCACATGCTTCCGGATTCAGTCCCACTTGCACTTTG
>NC_142929.1:67704585-67742085 GCF_046866305.1 Octopus bimaculoides | reverse complement strand
TATTATTGAGTCTCGGACAAGATGTGATATGACAAAACAAAAATATCGATTCTTTTTGACTCATAACAAGCTCAACTGTTAGAGGTGGGATGGTTGCTGGAAATGTCCCACTACAATACAGGTACTTACTTAATCAATCTCATTGGAATGATAGTCAATATAGCCATCATATAACACACCTGAGATAAATTTAAGGTTATGCTAAATACTGGCCACAGACTGACAAGCATTCTGCTAAGTTTTAAAACTAGTAAATGTGACATTGTACTAAATCATCATCATTATCATCATCATCATCATCACCATTACCATCATCTTTATCATCACCATTACCATCATTTTAATGTCCACTTTACTATGCTGGCATGGGTTTGATGAATTTGTTGAGGCAGATTTCCTATGGACAGATGCTCTTCCTATTGCCAACCCTCACCTGCTTCCCTCAAAGATATAATATTTCCCCCAAGAACAGATATGATTTCATGGAAGACAGAAAAATAAAGACACCGCTTGAATGAGGGTGACACTCATTGACAACTATCACATAAAGTCAAAGCAGAAAAAGAGAGTATAACATACACACACATACATCATCATCATCATTATTTAACATCCATTTTCCATGCTGACATGGGTTAGACAGTTTGACAGGAACTGGTAAGCCAGAGAGCTGTACCAGTCCCCAGGCTTGTTTGGCCTGGCCTCTACGGCTGGATGTCCTTCCTAACGCCAAACACTCCAAGAGTGTAGTGGGTGCTTTTTACGTGTCACCAGCATGGATGCCTTTTACATTATATATATATATATATATATATATATATATATATATATATATATACTCTAAATTTTCTTTCTTTTTTTCTTTCCTTCTTTTCTTCCCTTCTTGTCCAATGTACAGTCTAGTAGCGTCCTCCAACGGCTTTTTCAAATAAATTACGTAACAACTTTCTCCAACTACAGTTCTCATATTCGATTAAAATGTCTTACGTTTAAGCTGGTTCCCATGCATTTCCCTGAAGAGAAGATTACATTCTTATCAACGTCACCTATTCCTATGAAAGGTATAATTTGTAATCTTCGAAACATATGTTGGAAATAAAAGTATTCAGTTAACATATGCGTTTTACTTCATTTACTAAATTTATATATACTCAAGTACCCAAAATAACAAGGAGTTTCTACCTCATAAACAGGAGTTACACCACAGTCATTTTGTGATCTTTGCTACCCTGGTATCTATTAACCAATTTATTTTGTTCGAGTTAATTATTAACTAGTAGAAAATAAATACATATAATAAAATATATATATATATATATATATATATATATATATATATACATATATATATATATATATATATATATATACATATATATATATAAATATACAACAAGCTTCTTTCAGTTTCCATCTACCAAATCCACACACAAGGCTTTAGTTAGCCTAGGCTTAGCAGAAAACACTTGCTCAAGATGTTGCACAGTGGGAGTCAATTTGAAACATGTTGGGGAGCAAACATCTTACTACACCTGTAATAAGTATATATGAAGTTATATAGCATTGTTAACAATAGGTAATCATGGTGAGCAGTGAGAACACTATAAAACACTGATGTGTGTTGTTAATAGTCAGTACTGATTTCAACTAGCCTCATCAATATCAGCTAAGAGAAGGAATGCTTTCTGTCAGACAAACCCACTCAAAATAGTCCAAGTTTGTTCTGAGTGAGCAAGCTGAGTACACTCAATATTTGTTTTAAGATTGCATGTCCATCATTTGAGTGTTTTGCTTTATCCAACATACTTGTGTTTCTACATTAAAAAAAAAACTGATGTGAGTGTTCTCTTAAAGAGATTTGGTGACGTTATCTAGTAGGTCAAGTGTCCACATACAAGCTCTCTTTTTAGTTCATGCAGGATAATGCCTTTCAGAACTGTTTTTATGAGCCACTGTGGACGATTCTAACATGTTAAACAGAGGTCAGGGGTAATAAGCTACTAGAATACACAACTAACCTGTGAAGCAAGGGGCTAATATCAACAGAAACCAGAAATAACAGGGAACCAGTGACAATTTATCTCACATTACATATGTCAAAGAGAATTCAGCGTCAACAAGTCATTGCAACCAAAAATGTACATGTAAAGCAAGGAGCTGAGGTTAAGGTAATGTCCAATACACATGTTAAAAAAAGGACCAGTAACCCACAAATAAATGTTGTACAAAGGACCAGCATCAACATAGAGATATCTTACCAACTGGGGAACAGCCTCAATGTAAGCCGCAAGAGATATGTTAAAGAAGGGCCAGATGTCAATGTAACCCGCAAGAGGCACGTTAAACAGGGTCCAGTAACCCACAACAGACATGTTGAGCAGTGGTGGTGTCAATGTTATTATCAACAAGTCAGAGTAACCTAATTAAATTTCGACCCCACTGATTTCATTCAAAGTATCAACGAACAATTCAGAAATTGAAGCGTAGAAAACATCATAGTTGCACTGTAAACATTTCTGGGACAACAATCAACGAAAAAGGACATAATTTTATTTACTGCTTCCTTTTAAAAACACGACAACCACCACCACCGCCACCACTACTGCTACTATAACATCAAAAGATACGAGAACAAAGAGAGAAACAAACAAACAATAGAAACACTACTTGTATGGCATGATATAAAAACATTAACTATATAAAATAATACAAATACACACAAAATACACACCCAAAAGCTGGACGTGGAAAAAGAGAGAAAAAAAACACAGGAAAATAAGTGTAATACGGTGATTCACTTACCATGTCGTCTGTTTTGCACGTTTCAGACAACATTCTATAAACTTTAAGATTGAAGCACAACTAAAACATACATCCTATAACCTCAACACCGTTGAAATGTTTGAAAAACGTAACCTCCCACAGATAAACATACATATACAGATAACCAACTCTCTCTCTCTCTCTCTCTCTCTCTCCCGATCTATCTATCTCTATCTCTCCTACACACACATTCACACAAACATATATGAAAGAAAAATTGTTTACAATAACTGTACAGCTGATGAGTAAGTAAAACTGTTAGCTTAATAACACACAAATGTACACACACTCACACATTCTCTCTCTATCTATCTATCTATCTAACTACATTCACATATGTATATAAATATGTATGTATGTAGATAGATAGATAAATAGATAGAGAGATAGATCTTTTTATCTATCCATACAAGTAGACATAAAAATATGATTTATATATAAATACTTATGTATATGCAACAGTTTGCAGGAAATGTAACTGTGTATGTTGATGGTTGGTAAATTGAGAAGAATGTATATTTGCTTTTTCTAACATTGGAGTTGTCAAATGCAACAGTTGGTAGGCTATATGGTAGAAGTCAGGTCACCAAGAATGTAATGGATAAGTTGGTTGTTTTTGAAGTCCATGGAATAAATGACAGAAGGAAATCATAGTTGAAAATGGTCTTTAATTTATTGCTGCAATATAAAAACAACTGCTTCGAGTTGTATAAAGATTAGTAAAACTTCTGTTGTCCATTCCATAAGTAGCTGCTTTCATTTGTTATTGACTGCTAGGAGGCCAAAGAAAGGAGAGAGAAAGAAGAAGAGAATTTACATCTCTGGATTGACAAGTAGAGTAAGAGTCCTATGTTGACATACCATAAATGAAGAGAGAGAGAGAGATGCTGCAACTGCTCCAAAAAATGTCAGATACAAAGAGAGGGTGCACCTTCAGAAAAGGTGCCAATGAAAAAAAGGAATAATTCTATTTAGTGTGAAAAATTAGAAGTAGGACAAAGAACAAAGTAAAGCTAATGTGTGCATCTCTGCTGAACTGAATTTAACCTAAGGACTTTCAGGGAAGCTATAAGATTTATCTAAGTATGACAGCTGACTCTCATAAATTTCTGAGTGCAAATGCTGAGAACAATGAAAAGGAGTTTACAAAAAATCTAGACTAAGGTTTCAATTCTTGATTAAGGCTCCAGGAAACAATTCATTTCATATATATAGGGTGCAAGGGGTTCTAACCAGTTAAAAGGTTCTTTCTTCTTTCACATCTTTCACAGCAGATAAAATGCTAACAAACATGAGAAATGGAAAATCATGCCACATGTATGGAACACCATGATTTAGAAATTGTCAACTATGTAAATGTTACAAGATCTTTTGTACACAAAGTTTGGATGGAATCGGAAGCCTCTGTCATCTGTGTGAGTTATATACAAAACCACAGTTGGACCATCGATCACAGTGAAGTAACCTCTTCTAGCAGGGCTAATATGACCAACAAAGCCACTGAACTGAAAAGAGTTAATAGCCTTATTGAGTAGAGTCAATCTAAAGGCAGAAAGAACCTGAAAGGTGATGATGATGGTGATGGTGATTGAGATGTGTTCACCTAAGATAATTTTGTAACATTTAGTTCAGAAACATGTTACATAATTGATATAACTTTCAGCCAGGCATGGACAACCTGTTTTGAGAACTAGGCTACATGAGATGTGCTTCCTCATCAGGTATGCCACACTACCTAAAAAAATTCAATGTAAGTTTTCATTTAGCCATGCCATTCATAAAGTCCTGCAAGCTGCAGTTTGCCCATGACTGATTTAAACTGACCTCTTTAATATATATATATAATCATTTGACTTAAAAGCAGTATTTTACAGCTGAGTGCTCTTCTCTTCAACAACCCTTACATGGTTTTCAAATGAGGGATGATTTTTATTTCAACATTCTTCAAAAGCAAAGAGCTTCTTGCTGGTTGTAATGTCTTTATAATTTTGACACAAGGCCAGCAATTCTGAGAGGAAGGGAAGGTTGATGGAATCAACCCAATGCAGAAGTTGATGGAATCAACCCAATGCAGAAGTTGATGGAATCAACCCAATGCAGAAGTTGATGGAATCAACACCAGTGCTCATCTGGTACTTATTTTATCAACCTTGAAAGGATGACAAGCAAGATTACCTCTGCAGAATTTGAAATCTGAAAGTAGAGAACCAAAAGAAATGCTGCTGAGCTTTCTGTCAGATGTGCTAATGGTTCTGCCAGCTTGCTGCCATTTTATTGGTTATAATGCCAACAAGAAATGTAAGTAGTACCACTGTGTCACCCTAATAGTAACAAGTGAAACAATCAACATTCTTGCATATTCATACACACACATACACACACACACAAAGTTTCCAGTAACCAAATTGAGTCACGAGGCATTAACCAACATAGGGCTATAACAGAAGACACTTGCCTAAGATGCTGTGCAGTGGGACTGAATCTGAAACAACATTATTATGAAATGAACTTCTTAATCACACAACCATTTTGTCCAACACTCAAACAATTTTTCTTATCTTAAACTGGTACTTTACTGATCCCAAAAGATCAAAAGGAAGAGTTGACCTCAGCAGGATTCTCAAGTTCTTTGTAAAAATTTTGTTTATACTTCTTGCACTGAAGAGTACAGTGATATATAATTAATTTAATCTAATTAATTTAATTAATGCTATTCAGCCATAAATTTGCATGATTTTTATATCTCTGAATGAAACGATTGTCTGCATGAATTTAACATCTTCTCTTCTCCATTTTTATCAAAATTGTTGAGTTTTATGGGATTTCTTTCCATAAATTCACAACACACCATATATATATATATATATATATATATATATAATACATGTTATATATATATATATATGTACATATATCTATCTATCCATCTATTTCACTCTTTCTCTCTCTCTCTCTCTCTCTCTCTCTCTCTCTCTCTCTCTCTCTCTCTCTCTGTATATACTAGATACCTGTGACACGTTAGGTCACCAATAGTTCAAGGTGCCCGTAAAAAACTGCATGTCTCGAGAATCCGTGGTCCAATTTACATGAAACTTGTTATTCCGTGTGTATTCACATTTCGATGGTATCTTACTTTCAAAGCATATTTCCTATTATATGCCGGTTTAGCTATTTATAAAGGTACTCGAAAAAACTACATGTCTTGATAACCCATGGTCCAATTTACACAAAACTTGTTTTATTCTATTTGTATTCACATGAGCATCTGATTTGTGACATCTGCTTTTGTCTCTTTCCCTCCGAATATCCGATCTCTGGTCTCTCCTGCTTCTGTCTCTTTCCCTCTGTTCCACCAGATGCTCAGAAACAAGTGAGGGTTAGTGACAGGAAGGGCACCCAGCCAAAGAAAATCTGCCTCAGCAAATTCCATCTGACCCATGCAAACATGGAAAAGGGTACACTAAAACAACAGTGATGATGATGATGATGATGATGATGTTAACTCTATTGTGTTTCTGGTGTTGTAAACATTGGATATCATCAAAGCTGCCTCATTATTATTTCTAAGAAAATAATATGGTGGAACTACTGATTATACTGTTTTTTTACTAACTGATAAAAGAACTTAAGTCTGTATGAAGACAGAAGACATTGTGAAATGAAACGTTGGTCCACTAGAGATAAAAATTTCGAACATTTGGCCTCGTTAAATATTAAAATAAACCAAGTTAAAGAAAATGCTAACAACTTCAAATTTGACAGTAACTGGGTGTATGTGAGTGTCTGTATATGTGAGTATATGTGTGAGTGTCTGTGTATGTGTGCGTGTGCATGTGTGAGTGCATGTGTTTATGTGTATAAGAGAGAGAGAGAGATCTTTGAGTGTGTGTCAGAGCATGTAAGTGTTTGACTACATCTGTAAATGTACATGTGTGTGTGTGTGTGTGTGTGTGTGTGTGTGTGTGTGTGCCAGTGTGTGCCAGTGTGTGCATGGCTATCTTATGTGTCTGTAAGTAATTGTGCCCATTGTGTATGTATGTATAGGCATATGTGTTGTGAGTGAGTGTGCCTATTGCATATGTTTAAGTATGTGTGTCGGTGTGTGTGTGTGTGTACATACATACCTGTCTGAGTGAATGAGTGCATTCGTGTTTGTAAATCTGTGGATGCTAACATGTTTGTGTACAACTAAGAATTTGTGTCAATGTGAGCATCTATGTGCAAATATACATGTGCATCCATAAGCATGTTGCCATGCATGTATGACTGTCCATCTTCATCTGTCGGTGTGTAGACATGTGCATATGTTTGTGTGCTTCAAGAAATTTGATTACAGTACAGCTTAATTATTTACTCAATTGAAAAAACAAATTTCACTTTCAGAATAAAGCTGATCTGACTAAATATACATGAAACAAGAGTGAGTGTATAACCCAGATGTATAAGCAGAGTATATAGTGAATATATAATGTAATTATACATCTAGGATGTATAGTGAATATATAATGTAGTTACATATCTAAGATGTATAGTAAATAAATAATTTAGTTACATATGTAGGATGTATAGTGAAAATACAGTTGCATAAGCAAAGAATAGAGTGAATACATAGAACATAGTTATATAATTAGTGCATGTAGTAAACATATATAACCTAGTTATATAAATAGCATATATAGTGAATAGGGAAATTAGTTGTTTAACTAGTGTACTTAATGAATACATAACCTAGTTATGTATACATAACTAGGCCTATATAGAAAAGATATGACCGAGTTATATAATTAAGGTATATAGTAAATATATATAACCTAGTTATATAATTAAGGTTTATAGTGAATATAAAACCTAGTTATATAACTAAGGCAGAGAATAATAGAAGCAGCAGCACCACCATATAACTTTGTGAATATAGTAAATTTAAAATCTAGTTATATTTTTAGAGTATGTAGTTAATACATAATCTACTTTATAACTAGGTCATATAACTTAGTAATAGAAGTAGGATCTCTATCCATGTCACATAAAGTTATTGAGTGAGGTCGATTAATGAAAACAAAATTATTTTCTCAAATGAGTGAATAGAAAAAGGAAGGAACAAACAGATGTGAATTCTGCATGACACAAAGCAGGCAACCTAAGAGGGCAGCTAACTCTCAAAATAATAATAAATGGAAAATTGATACAGGATAGAAAGGACATTTTTAGACCAGGCAAACAGCTTCACTTGTGCCAGCAGCAATATAAAAATGTAGCCAATCCTTGTTATAAGAGTAGTTGGTGATAGGAAGAACATCAAACTATAAAAACAAAACCTAAAGAAAACATAGCAATTTTCTCTGTTGCTGTGTATACTAGATAAAAAAAAGTGCAATAGGAGACAAAATGATCTGTGATCTATCAAACCCATGCAACCATGGAACAAAAATGTAAGAACTTCTGCTGTTGCTGATGATGATAGTACTGCCAAGACATTACTACAGCAAATTACACAGTCCTATATTTAAGAGATGAGGAATTATGTACATTATTTGCATTTGATGTATATTTGTCCTCATCTTGTTTGTTGTTAACACGTTTCGACTGATATACCCTTGTAGTGTACACTTGAGTGAAATTCCTCTCCTCTCTATAATATATACATACATACGAACGTAGCAGATAACAGCTAGCCTTTGACCACATTTTAGGCCCTGTTGTATCCACTACTCTGGTTGGTATTGGTGCAACTTGTCTCTTGCTCTATCGTGCGCCAATATGCAACCCAACCAATTGCAGCCTTCAAATAAGGTCATGTGTGGCAGCCTGTTTTCTACCTCAGCTGAGCCTACAACTCCTTATAAAAAAACCTAACTTTTCCTCATCTCGATGTCTTTGGTTTCAGACCTTTTAAGGTCTAACCACTGACCACACAAAACACCGCCAGTTCTAGAGACAACACAACAGCAGCCGTGTGGAGATTCATCAACTTCATCCCACAGCATTCAGCGACCTCCATCTCCATTGTCACCATTTGTCCTAACATCAACATCTCTCTATGTACTTGCCCAGGTTACAACACTGCACTGTTCGTGAACTACTTCACCATGGATCAACAGCAGATATACAACCTATGAGAACTCCTGTACCAAGTGACCCAGACAGCAGCATCACAGCCACAACTTCATGTACGACATGTACCACAACCAGCGTGGCATCATCACCACAACTTCTTGATACAGTATTTCAACTATCATGTACAATTGACTACAAACTGGTGTTTATCATTCTAGTGTCTATGAACTTACTCCTCACTTTGATGGCTATAGACTCTTTCACTGTCTCTTCTTCATCGCTATCCTTATATGTTCTTAACACGCATTACGTCTATGCTTACATACACACGCATATATCTTATTCTTATTCTTGAAGCCAGTATGCTCCGTTGGATGTGTAATGTCAATGTGAATACCCGTCAGAGTGTAAGTATCTTGAGAGAAAAGCTGAACATTAGAAGCATCAGTTGTGGCGTGCAAGAGAGACGATTGCGCTGGTATGGACATGTGGTGAGAATGGAGGAGGATAGCTGCGTGAAAAAGTGCCACACCCTAACAGTTGAGGGAACCCGTGGAAGAGGTAGGCCCAGGAAGACCTGGGCTGAGGTGGTGAGGCAAGACCTTCGTACATTGGGCCTCACCGAGGCGATGACTACGGACCGAGACCTTTGGAAATGGGCTGTGCGTGAGAAGACCCGGCAAGCCAAGTAAGATCGTTGCCAGTGCCCCTGGACTGGTTCTTGTGCGGGTGGCACATGAGATGCACCATTTTGAGCGTGGCCGTTGCCAGTACCGCCTGACTGGCTCCTGTAGGATTTTCGAGCGAGATCGTTGCCAGTGCCCCTGGACTGGCTTGTGCGGGTGGCACATAAAAGACACCATTTCGAGCGTGGCCGTTTTCGTGCGGGTGATACGTAAAAGCACCCACTACACTCTCTGAGTGGTTGGCGTTAGGAAGGGCATCCAGCTGTAGAAACTCTGCCAAATCAGACTGGAGCCTGGTGTTGCCATCCGGTTTCACCAGTCCTCAGTCAAATCGTCCAACCCATGCTAGCATGGAAAGCGGACGTTAAACGATGATGATGATGATGATGATGGCCTGTCTATTATTCTGCATTTATGATTCACACATAATCACACATGTTTAGATATCAATAAATCTTCTCTTAAACATTCTATCCGGTTATGTCTCTTATTTCCCTCTGGCACATAAATGCATTGCTCTATCTATATTTATTGTATCGATCATGTAATGTACTAAGGAGCCATTCTCATCACCTCACTTTGCACAGACGTCACAAATTGGCGACCCATTCCAGCTCCTTGAAACTACATAAAAATTATAATGGGAGAAGGAGATACTCCACAGGTATCTAAACCTTCAATTCCATTATAAAGTGGTGACCCTCCAGCCTTCATCAGGTGTCTTAGGGAAATTTCGAACCTGGGTTCTCATTCCTAAGGTATTTTTCAGTGTTATTATTATAATTATTATTATTCAGGTCACTGCCTGGAATCGAACTCGGAATCTTGGGGTTAGCAGCCTGCGCTCTTAACCACTGGATAAGAGTGCAGGCTACTAACCCCAAGATTCTGAGTTTGATTCCAGGCAGAGACCTGAATAATAATAATAATAATTATAATTATAATAATCATAACATTGAAAAATACCTTAGGAATGAGAACCCAGGTTCAAAATTTCCCCAAGATACCTGATGAAGGCTGGAGGGGATATCAGCCGAAACGTTGTATTAACAACAAACAAGATGACAAATATCCATCAAATGTAAATAATGTAAAGCAAATTACATTGGTAGCAACTATATTGCAAAAATTAAAGTACAAATATATAAATAAATAAAGGGATACATGGATGATTTGAGAATGGAACCACAATCCAACTACAGATAAACCGAGAAGGGAGCTACTATGTAGTCACGTGACTTGCTAAAAATAACAGCCAAATATTCAAATTGCACTTTGCTGTCTGTAAAATGGAAGGACACAGAGACAATATAGTTGTTAATATACTAAACAGATTGAGTGGTCATAGCTAGAGTGCATTGATCATATTTAATCATAGAGCTGCCCAATCAGGACAAAGCTGTGACTCAACGACAGAAACAAGAAATCAAAAAACAATGTTCAAGAAATCCTGTGGCTGTTTGATAAACCAGCTAAAAGTAGCAGTTAAATCCTTCTCAAATCACTCCTTACTGACTTAAAAAAGAAAAGAAAAACTATTGATAATGACAAACAATAACAGTCAACAAAAAATGGAGGCAGATTTAGTAAACCAATATTTTGTATAATTAATATTTCAAATATAGGCACAGGGGTGGATGTGTGATTTAGAAGATCACTTTGCAACCATGTGGTTTTGGGTTCAGTTCCATTGCACAGCAACTTGAGCAAGTGTTTTCTACAACAGTTTGTTCAACTAAACTCTTGAAGGATGTGCCCTAGTATGGCTGTAGTTTAATGACTGAAACAAGTAAAAAATAAAAGATAAATTCTGGGGTCATTTATTCACAATAGATGTTTTGTAAAATAGCATTTTACAACAAATAACCAGAAGAATGAGGTAAGGGAGTAAGCAAGTGCCAAGTTCTGAAGATATTCTACCAAAATATTTGGGCAATTTCATTTGTTTAAGAAATCAAAAGAAAAAAAGAAATTGCACTAAAAGTAGAGATGGGGTAAAGAATCCCTTGGTAAATAAATGGTAAGGGGCCACTTTCAATGAATAAGTAAACTACAAATAGAGGAAATATTGTCTAAATATTGACACTGAAAACTGCTGTTGTTGAAAAGATTATCTGATTTGGCTGAACAAAAGACTATATTGGCACAAAACAAAATATTTTCAAAAATGTGAGAAGGTACCATCTTGCTTGATGTATTGTGTTAAACAGTCAACAGAAAAAATTCTTCTTTTGGTAAAGCTGGGGAATTCTAGTAGAGATTATCAATACCTAGTTTTTTTCTCTTTGTTTATTATTATTGTAGAAGTTGCTTTGTATGTTTGGCAAGCAGATATTAAGTGAAATTCTAACTCATACATATCAAACACAGCCAAGCATACATGTAAGTATACATAGTTATTCTTACACATACATATACACACAAATGTCTATGTAAATGTTCGTATATATGTGTGTATTTTTGTGTGTGTCCATATATATATATATATATATATATATATATATATATATTGTGCAAGCATGTGTCAGTATAAATACATGATGTATATCAGTGTGGTGCATGTGTATGTGAGCATGTATGTGTTTGTCTGCACATGTATATACGATGCAATCTTGTATTTGTGTTTATGTGTGTGTGTGTGTGTATATATATATATATATATATATATATATATATATACACATATATTATGTGTGTGTGTGCTTCTTCTCTGGATATATGTTTTTCTAAAAACGATATATATATATATATATATATATATATATATATATATATATATACATATATATATGAGGGTGAATGGCCTAGTGGTTAAGGTCTGCACTCACGATCTAGCGATTGTGATTTCAATTTCCTAGACTGGGTGGTGCATTGTGTTCTTGAACAAAACACTTCATCTCACATTACTATGCAATCACTTTGACACCTGATACATGGTACACAGTGCACCTGTTCAGACAACGTCAATTTGATGGAGAGAGAGCTAATGTGTGGCACGAACATTTGATCACTATAAACAAATCATTAGTGCAAGCCATTCAGCGACAGCTGGATGGTCATATGTCGCATTCGATGGGAAAGTTCATCATATATATATATATATATATACACATGTGTGGGGGGGGGGGCATAGTTGTGTGATTTAGAAGTTTGATTCCCAACCCTGCACCTTAGGCAAGTGTCTTCTAATATAGCCCCAAGCTGACCAAAGCCTTGCGAGTTTGGTAGGCAGAAACTGAAAGAAGCATATCATGTTCGCATGCGTGCATGTGTGTGTATGTATGTGTGTGTGTGCAAGAGTCTCCTTGTTTAGATGTCATACAATAGTTGTAAATAAGTTCCACTATATAACAAGTGGTGTCTTTCATTTCCAATATTCAGTGAAAGTGTGTCTGGCCATTGAGAAGAATTACTTTGCTTGGTAACAGGTGAAGGTTGGCAACAGGAAGGGCATCTGGCCATAGAAAATGTGCTGCAACAAATTCCATCTGACCCATGCAAGCAGCTCCATTGCATAACTTTCAGAGGCAACCTGCAACTTTTTGTTTCAAGGCCCCATCCCTTCAATCGAAATTCATAATCTGCACACCTTTTATTCATAGCTATATTTTACTTTATTCTATTTGAAGTTCAATATTTCACGTTATACTAAAGAACATCTTTAAAGTACAACAAGCTAAATTTATTTAGGTTTATTATAAATTTCAATAAGTAAAACTTCCAGATATGAATAAAGGAGTACTTTTATAATCCAGGTAATTTTCAAAGACAAACACCGTGCATTTTTGCTTTGCGAAATCATAGATCAGTTCAGAATAATCAAACTGAGGGCTAAGTTCATATGCAATAGATATCATAGACAATCCACAAAGTCTGGTACACATTCATGGTACAAAGCCAGAGAAACCATGCCACATCATTATGCCAATGAACATACACACTAGTTCTATTTCACTTCTGTCACTTGTTTCAATCACTAGGCTGTGGCCATACTGGGGTCCCACTTTAAAGGGTTTTTGGTCAAACAAATCAACCCCAGTACTTATTTTTCTTTTTTAGTATGATACTTATTCTATTAGTCACTTTGCCAAACTACTAAGTTACAGGGACATAAAAAAACCAACGCAGGTTGTCAAGCAGTGTGGTTGGGACAAACACAGACACAAAGACATACACACACATACACATATATAGTCCCACCCATGCTAGCATCGAAGGCAGACGTTAAACAATGATGATGATATATATATATATATATATATATATATATATATATATATACATATACAGGGTGCAATGGGTAAATTGTTGCCATTTTATATTTTTTATAGATGACTCATCTATATACTTTTGATCTTAACATGGGGCCCCTCAACTGCAAAGGCCCCCTGCAACCACAGGGGTTGCAGGGGCTTAGCAACAGCCCTGCATGCAAGCATGGAATATTAGATGTCAAGATAATAATATATGTATTTGTATGTGTGTATGTGTATATTCTTTTATTCTTTTATTTGTTTCAGTCATTTGACTGCAGCCATGCTGGGATACCACCCTAATAGGGATTTTAATTCAAAGAAATTGACCCCAGGACTTATTCTTTGTAAGTCTTGTACTTATTCTATTGGTCTCTTTTGCCACTAGGTTTCAGAGACGTAAACACACCAACAATAGATGTCAAGTGATGGCATGGAAGACAAACACAGACACAAAGACACACATAAATATATACATGCATATATACATATATATACACACGCACACACATATATATACAAAGAGCTTCTTTAAGTTTCCACCTACTAAATCCACTAACAAGGCTTTGGTCGGCCCAAGGCTATAGTAGAAGACACTTGCCCAAGGTGTCACACAATGGGACTGAACCCGGAACCATGGATTGGGAAGCAAGCTTCTTACCACACAGCCAAATCTGGGTCTATACACACACGCACATGCGCACATACACATACACGCACACACCACACACAAATACATACAGGGAGATACTCAGATGTGTGTGTGTGTGTGTGTTAATGTGCCCTTGCATGTGCCTTAAAATAAACGCACTAGTTTGTTGTGTGAAGATTAAAGTTGCTACTGAAGAATTCTAGGTTAAATTCTTACCTAAATTCAACAATGGAACAGAATTTTTTTAATTACTTGAACTTAATGGCTTAGAGATGAAAAAAAAAAAAAAACAACCACGTGGAAGTGTGAACACAGAGGGGTTTCAGCACAACCAATTGGAAAAACATTAATAAGCACAGAATTTTGTCAGTGAACAGGTCGCGGTCTCAAAGCGACGAAAATATTTTGACAAATTAAATTTAAATGTTGAAGTGAATCTAACGGATTTTGTGTGTTATTTTAAATGGCTTATAAACACCTTCCATGCTGCAATTAAATGTATTGTAATTTCCAAAAGATCCATGAGTAAAGAAGAAAGAAACCTGGATATTATTGCAGTTATTTTTTAAACTGTGATTCAATAAAAAATTTTCATTTTTGTGGCTGTTGCCAGTAGCATGATCTTTCGAATGTTGGGCCTCAGAGAAGTGATGACAAGTGACCGAGACCTTTGACAGTGTTGTGCTGAGAAGACTTGTCAAACCAAATGAAATAGTAGTCGTAGTTGTAGCCATTGCTGGTGTCATGTAAATGGCACCCTGCCGATTTCGTGTAGATGGCACCCACGAAATTGTAGTTGTGACTGTTACTGGTGTCACGTAAATGGCACCTGTGCTGGTGGCATGTAATAGAACCCATTACACTTTTGGAGTAGTTGGCATTAGGAAGGGCGTCCAGCCAGAGAAACCATGCCACATCAGAATGGCTTACCAGTTCCAATCCAACCATCTAATCCATGCCAGCATGGAAAGTGGACATTAAATGATGATGATGATGATGATATTTGATTTCCAAAATTCTTGATGTAAATTTGTCTGTTGAAACATATTGCATCTTGAGAGGGTCATTATGCCAATGAACATACACACTAGTTCTATTTCACTTGTCACTTGTTTCAATCACTGGGCTGTGGCCATACTGGGGTCCCACTTTAAAGGGTTTTTGGTCAAACAAATCAACTCCAGTACTTATTTTTCTTTTTTAGTATGGTACTTATTCTATTAGTCACTTTGCCAAACTAGTAAGTTACAGGGACATAAAAAAACCAACACAGGTTGTCAAGCAGTGTGGTTGGGACAAACACAGACACAATGACATACACACACACATATAGTCCGTGCGGGTGGCACATAAAAGACACCATTTCGAGCGTGGCCGTTTTCGTGCGGGTGACACGTAAAAGCACCCACTACACTCTCTGAGTGGTTGGCGTTAGGAACGGCATCCAGCTGTAGAAACTCTGCCAAATTAGATTGGAGCCTGGTGTTGCCATCCGGTTTCACCAGTCCTCAGTCAAATCGTCCAACCCATGCTAGCATGGAAGGCGGACGTTAAACGATGATGATGATGATGATGACATATACAGGGTGCAATGGGTAAATTGTTGCTATTTTATATTTTTAATTTCACACATGCGCATTATTTGTTTTTGATTTTGTTGACTATACAGTGTAGGAGGGACAGTTGAGCACCATCTGTGAGAAAAATATGACGCAATTTACTCTGCCAGAAATTTGGAAATGACATGATGTACTGCTTGGCATTCACGACAGAAGCTCCAATACAAACATTTCAGAGTGTTTGGGTGTCAATTTTAGGATAGTGCAATCTGAGGACGTGTACCAAGAGTGATAAAAATCAAACCTCCAGTCAACATAATGGTGTTTGGAGTGAACATTAGTGATGGCGATGTTTTGCCTCCATTCATCTTCTCACATGGCCTACATCAAGTGCCTCGAGGAGATAGTGCTGCCCTGGGTCAAGAGGGTGGCTGCTGGAAGACCCCATGTCTGGCAACAGGACTCTGCACTATGCCATACAAGCAGAAGAACCCAGTCATGGCTGTCAAACAATTTCTGCTACCACATCACCCCTAACACCTGGCCACCTAACTCCCCAGACTGCAACCCCCTTAGTTATTATGTGTGGGGTGCAGTTGACTGAGAGACCAACAAAACTCCTTGTAACCAGAGATGAACTGAAGGCAAGGATTATGGCAGCATTCACCAACTTGAACAAGGAGACCATCCAGAAGAGCTGCAGGAGATTCCAAAGTTGTCTGGAGGCTGTGGCTGAAACCAATGGTGATTTTATAGAATAAATTTACTCTTTATTTCAGGATATTTTTATGTAATTTTGGTAAATATATCTTAAAATGAGATGTCAGTGTTATTTTCGTTCATGTAATTTAGACAGTTTATTCACTGCAAACTGTGTGTGTGTGTGTGTGTGTGTGTGTGTGTGTGTGTGTGTATACATACATACATACACAGAGAGAGAGAGAGAAAGATAGATATAAATATAGATATATATATGATGAGCTTCCACACAGTTTCTGTCTACCAAATTCACTCCCGAGATATTGATTGACCCATGGCCATAGTAGAAGACACTTGTCCAAGATTCTGCATAGTGGAACTAAACCCAAAAAGCACATCATGGCTATGTAGCAAGATAACCAATTAACTAATAGATTGTTTGATTAATTCATTCTATCAATCCATAAGCTACAATTGACAAAGTCCTTTTGTCACCACAGGTATGCACATACATGTGATAAAATGCATACACATAGTGGTATGCATCTGCAACATACAAGCATACACACACATATATAGTCATTAATGATCTTATAAAGCTTGTAGCATTTTTATTTCTTTTTTCCTTTCTCTCTTTTATTTTTGTGGAAGATAGCACTGGTGGTGGTGTGGCAGCTACTTTTTAGCAGTATTTCTTTTTATGAACTGATGGTTTCCATTCATATTGATGGTTTCCATTCATATTAGGAGATGCTTTCCATTTATTTAATAGAGTAAATTCTGTGGTAAAGATGCATCATATGAAGGTATCAAAATGATCTTTATGTCTACATAAAAACTCATGTAATTAGCATAATCAAAATGACTTCTTTCCTTTTCTTTTTCACATCAATTTTACACCCCAGTTAGCATGGGTTTGATGGATTAGTAAATTCCAACATTCAACACTATGGATAAATGAATACATCTCTTTACATCAGCTCCACATTAATTTTGTTTTCTATTCAGTAGGCTGAAATCAAATAGAACACTTGTTCTGGTCCAGTGAATCTCCAAAGGGGAGTAGCTACATAGCAGAAGCAGCCTTCCTATTAGAACATGCTGGCATTACATGGTGAGAAATAGCAATAGGATTAATGAGAAGTGAATATAAATTGTAAAATTAATTGAAACTATTCTGACTTTTACTGAGTTTAGAGTGAGAAGCATGAAGCCTTTGCAGTATTCAGTAGACCATCACCTTAACCTTTTAGCACTTAAACCACACATATCTACCTGTTTCATGTTCTGTGTGGCCAGCTCCAGTCCCTTACATCTACCTTGCAATGTCATTCTAGAAATAAACAGTTACATCATTGAAATTGCAAAGCTACAAGATAACACATGCTTAATCTAAAACAATGTGAATGTTAAAGGGTTGAACTCACAACCAATATGTTTCATGTTTATCTTATATCTTTTACTTGTTTCAGTTATTAGACTGCAGCCATGCTGGGACACCACCTTAAAAAATTTTAGTTGAACAAATCAACTGTAGTACTTACTTTTTTAAACCTGGTACTTATTCTCTCATTCTGTTTTGCCAAACTGCTAAGTTACAAGGATGTAAACACACCAACACTGGTTGTTAAGCAGTGTTGGGGAACATACATACAGACACAAAGACACACACATCTATAAATATATATATATATATATATATATATCTATCATCATCATCATCATCATCATCATCATTATTATCCTCATTTAACGTCTGCTTTCCTTGCTGCCATGGGTTGGACAGTTTGACTGAGAACTGGCAAGCCAGGATGCTGCACCAGGCTCCAAAGACAGGCTTCTTTCAGTTTCTGTCTACCAAGTACACTCATAAGGCTTTGGTCCGCCAGAGGCTATAGTAGAGGACACTTGACCAAGGTGCCATGCAATGGGACTGAACCCAGGACAATATAGTTGGGAAACAAACTTCTTACCGACAGCCATGCTTGCATCAGTATATTTAACATTATTTTGTCAGAGATAATGCCTATTTATTCACATTCTTTTGTATCAATCATGCATTATTTTATAACTTCGAGATTTTGATGAGGTAACAGTTAATTTTTAGAATGATATTGTAAGGTCGGTGTAAGAGACCAGATCTGACTAGCTTGAACAGAAAACCAGTAGAATATTTTGGCCAGATATGATTGGATTAAATGTCAAAGGGTTAAAAGTGAAGACATGGTTAATAAGTTCATTTCCCAACCATGTGGTTTCAAGCTCCCACTGCATGGCAAGTATTTTCTACTATTATCCCAGGATAAACAAAGCCTTGTGAGTGGATTTGGTATATGGAAACTGAAAAAAACTGTTCATATAGACTAAGGGGTGAACCACTGGTAACCCTGAGATACTTGCTGATGACAGGGAAGGGTCTCCAACATTGCAATGGATTTAGAAGAGCTTGCAAAATTTTTGCGTAGTTTTTGCATGGAGCAAAGCATCTCTGATGTTTATTTCACCATGAATGGGTATATATGAGAGATAGAGAGAGAGAAAGAGAGAGAGAGAGAGAGAGAGAGAGAGAGAGAGAGAGAGCAAGAGAGAGAGTGAGAGTATGTGTTTGTGTCTCTTTGACTTGACATTGTGCGAGTGTTGTAACTAAGTGTCACTATCTTACAAGTGGTTTTGTTCATTATCAGTCTTCCATGAAAAACATATCTGGCTATGAGAAAATATTTATCTTACTTGGAATGCATAAGGGTTGGTGACAAGAAAGGCATCTGGTCACACAAAATCTGCCTTGACATATCTCATTTAACCCATACAATCATAGAAAAGTGGATGTTAAAACAATGATGATGTTAATTATCTGCTGGATATTATGTATTTGAATATCCAGAATATTCTATCTTAGGGTTATTATAGAGCATAAACCAAGGGAGCTTATGTGCAGTTGCTCAACTTGCTAGAAATACCAACCAAATCTGCCTCAAATTACACACTACTGTCTCAAAATACACAAGGATACATAAGTCAGTACGGTACCTGATATAAGAAAAAATATCTGATGGGTAGATCATGGCTGGAATGCCTTTGGGTTGACCTGGGACCAAACAGTAACAATAATAATACTAAACATTTGTTTATCTTTATGTCAGAGCTCTGACCAGAGTTATTTAACAAAAAGTCAATCACCTTATAGATTGATACTAATTGATCTCTTCTTATTTAGAACAGCAGGCAGTTCTTAGAGGAGAGGCAATTAGTCAATTAAGTCAACATTAGTAAATTACTAATACTTATTTTATCATAATTAGGAGGACTGACAACCATATGCAATTAAAACTCTACACCATGATATTACATATTGATTCCTAACATAGATTCAATCACACACTGTGGGGAAAAGATATCGTCGTCATTGCCGTCATCATCATCATCATTGTTTTAATATCCACTTTTCCATGCTTATATGGGTCAAATGAAATTTTTCTAAAGTTGAAACCCCCTTCTTGTCACCTACAACTCTCAACTGTTCCCAGTCAACATAATACTTCCCTATCAGCAGCCATGTTTTCATGGAAGATTGGAAACGAATGACACAGCATGTATGATGGTGACACTCATTTACAACTATCATACAATATCAAGTCAAAGAGAAAGAAAGAGAGAGACAGACAGACAGACAGACACATACATACACACACAACAGGCTTCTTTCAGTTTCTACCTATCAAATCCACCTATAAGGCTTTGGTTAGCCTAGGGCTATAGTAGAAGACACTTACCCAAAATGCCATGGTGATTTCTCACATTGACGCAAGGACACAAAGTTGTAGGAGAGAGGTACTGAAGATAGATTTGGGGGCAAAAAAAAGTGGTGGCTAGAGACAGGCTGGATGCTATACTTACCCTATATTTCTGTTGAAATATACTACCTTTCATCATCATCATAATTTAATTTGATGTCTATTTTCCATGCTTGCATCGGTTAGGCGGTTTGACTGGGGCTTGTAAGCCAGATATGCACCAGGCTCCAGTTGTTTGTTTTGGCTTGGTTTCTACAGCCAGATGCCCTTCCTAACACCAACCACTTTACGGAGTGTACAGGATGCTTTTTACATGGCACCAGCATGAGTGCCTTTTATGTGTCACTGGCACAAGTGCCTTTTACGTGTCACCAGTACTGACCACAACCATAATTTCACTTAGCTTGATGTGTCTTATCAAGCACAGCAAATTGCCAGAAGTCTTGGTATTTCAATAATGCTTTTAAAATAATGAAGAATTTAGTAAAATAATTTAGTCATCATTGAGCTGGTGTTTAGAACATAAACTGACATGAAATTTTGATGGAAGGTTTCTTAATGCAGATCACTTTAAAACAGAAACTTTGTATAATATAGATCCAGGAGTAGTCTCAGATGGATTGATGTAAAAAAGGGTTAAAATAATGTTTAGCCCTCAAATCATCACAAATGGTGCAAACCAATAATCAATGATATTCAAGCCATAGTTGTCTTGTTTCATTTTCAGTCATACTAAAGAACTATATTATCCAATATGTCCTTCCTTTTTTACTAAGACAGTGAGATATGACTTTAAAAAGGTCTGGCAGCTATTTCTAACATATTAACAACCACATAGTAGTAAATTGGTGTAAATTCTAAAGATATAAAACTAAAGAAATGCTTCAGTTCTTAAAGTTACAGATCTATGAAACACTAAAATAACTTTGAGCCAGAAAAACAACATCTAACCTGCTAAAATAGCAGCTAAATCACCTTCAGATTACAATTTATGATGTTAAAAAAAAAAAACATAGATATGGCCCTGGATTGCCTGCACATAGGAAAAAGATGGATGATTACGGATGGAATACATTTGATCACAAGAGGTCTAGTTCACAAGCATCTGCCTGTAGCTGAATGACAACAATAACCAAAACAGCTTTTAAAATCTTACCAAGCAGACAGTAAAAAGCCTGACATTTTGACAATTTTCCCATTTTGTAGTGGTAGGCTCCTCATCTGGGATGCCATATGCTGTGACACCTTCTCCAGTGGCAACTTGACGTATTTAGCTACCCCCTAGGATCCGCTGCTTGTCAGGCTGAGAAAAACAAACTGTCGAATTATTGGTTGCTCTCAGACAGGTTTATGGTTGAGCCTGTGACATTGAAAACCTCTAGTGTTCTTGGCCCCTGAACAATATCCCTGCTTACTACTATCAGGATGGAGATGGCTATCCACAAGTACGAGCTCCATGAGTCAGAGTGGCTGTTACAGTGCATTTCCCTCACCATCCTCTGAGGCAACACCTTTTCCATTTTGTCTGTTGGGATCATGAGGAGGTCTGAATTACAGGAAATTGAGAGAATCTAATAATTCCGTAGCTTACTACCTGTCGTTGGTCAGTATACCATCCCATTTTGTTTTAATACTCTTCACTCATACAGTCATCAAAAATTCAATCATTCACATACATACTCTCTCTCTCTCACACACACAAATCTCAATAAACCTAATCTGTGGGCTAATATCTGAAAGAGTAGACCTCTTGACCTAATTACTATACTCCCTGTGTGTGTTCTATCAAATCCACACAAAAGGTTTCGATCATCATGAGTGGAAGGCACTTGCAGAAGCTACCATGCAATGGGACTGAATCCAGACCCATGTGGTTGAGAAGCAAACTTTTCACTGCAGAACCAGCCCAATACACCTATTTGTTGTTTACACACCTGTCTTTGTCTTTTGTTTTTTGTAAATTCCAACTACACACACACACACACACACACACACACACACACACACACACAATAATTATCATCATTTTAATGCCAACTTTTCAATGCTTGCATGGGTTGGACAGAATTGATTGAGGCAACTTTTTCTATAGCTGGAAGCCCTCCCTGCTACCAACCCTCACCTGTTTCTGATGGTGGCAATATTTCATGGGAGACTGGGAATGACAACCACCACTTGACAGTGATATCGCATCTACAATATGATGGCAAGACAAGGAGACAATAACACAAGACAAGGAGATAATAACACACACACACACACACACACAAACACACACAGTTTGTCTACTAAATTCCACTTAGAAGACATTGGTCAACCAAATGCTATTGTAGAATACACTTGATTGACCAAGATACTCATGATGAGATTGAACACACGATCACATTTGTGAAGCAAACTTCTTAGCCATGTACAGTTATGCTTGTAGTTTACACAACAACAGAACTAATACAGACATTTTCCTTGTGTTCAATAAATAAAAATAAAAATCCGATTTATCAACCCACTCTCACCCATCTTATTTTTTTAAATCTTCAAAGTACCATGCTGACCATCTTTCACTGAGAGAAATATAAGTAAGGAGACTAGGGAAAAAAAAATCAATTCTGACATTCTTTTGTAGGATCAATGTTTTATTTATTTTGAAGAGATATGAATGCATATGGGAAGTGATTATTCATACAAAAAGGTCAGCATGTGATTTGAGGATTCAGAGATCAGAGAATAAGTCTGTTGAATATCATCATTCGGTGATACAATACATATCACTAAGAAACATGGAGACATAACAAAATCTCTGATATAAACACAGATAAGGAGACCTGCTTGCCATAAAATAGCAGCATTAACATTGTATCATTGTATAGATATCTTGATAATTCAAGGTCTAGAGATAGATAGTAACTCAATATATTACAAATAAGAGATACACAAGCCTGTAAGCTTTCAAGAATGTGGTATTAAATAGTAACCTACATTCTAAGTAAATACTATCAATAAGTATTAATAACAATGAAAAAAAAGATTTCAACAAAAAAGGTAAAAAAAAATATAAAACAAATAAAGATAAAGGAAATATCTATACAATTGCATACAAATTAGGGTTAAACTCTTTATGGAATTATCAATTGAATCTCAACATGATAAATTAAAATCCTTAATTAAGTTGGTGTAAAGAAATTTAATGCAGGGAATTATTTTAATTCTGTCAGTGAGAGAGAGAGGTGTGTTTTGGTCTTATCATGCCATCATCAGTGAAGCACAGATTTTAACATGGTTGCCAAAATAGAGTTGAGAGAATCACTAAGTAAATGTACAAAACTGTAGACTTGTTGGCAGAGAAAACCAGACCTGATCAGAAAATATGTTATTTAGAAAAACCATCCACATGAGAAATACTTAAGATAATGTTAATTTTATTATAATGATAAATATGTGTTAATATGTATATATGTGATCAAAAGATCCCCTTCTACGCCCCTCCCTGGGCCAAACAATAGAAACTTTTATTAGTAACAATTTCAAGAACAAAGTACAACCTTCATGTCAAAACTAGAGACCTTTAGATACCTAGTCTAATGTTCCCTCAAATCATGTGTGTGTGCATGAATGTGTATGTGTGTGTGTATGTGGAGGTAGGCATGTATGTAAATGATGGTCCTACAGTTTCCATCAACCAAATCCACTAATAAGGGTTTGGTTGGTCTGGGGCTATAGTAAAAGTCACTAAACCTAAAACCATATTATTGGGAAGGAAACTTCTTAACCATACAGCTATGCCTGAATTTATAAACTTACAGAGATAATAGAACTGATGTAGTTTTGCAAACTGACTTTTTCACACTAAACCAGACCTGTTAGGGTTTGGTAAACACAGACACATGCATGCGACACAATTCTAATGTTACTCAACCTGGTGAAAATAACAGACATAAATCTTCCCTAAAGTAATGGCCACTTTGAACAATATAGTTCCTGATATACAAAGAGACTGTTATGACTGGAATGACATAATTGCTTTAAGTTATAACCGATCAGGGACAACACAACAGCACTGAAATTAGATTCAAGAAAATGAAGATGACCACTGTACACTTGCATGACCTGCAATATATAGCAACCAAATTTTCCTCAAGTCACAATTAGAAAAGGATACATAGAAAAATGTAATCCCAAGTATACAAACAGCAAGTGAATATACATATATATTATGTAACTCATTTATTTATTTCACTCAGTAAACTGTGGCCATGCTGGGGTATCATTTTAATAAGTCTAATCAATCAATTGCCACCAGAACATTTTTTCCCCCCTTTTTTAAGTCCGACATTTATGTCAATCTTGTTTTTTGCTGAATCATTATGTTGCTTGAACACAAATACACCATCATCAGTTGTTAAGCAGTAACATACAAACACAAAGAAGCACACATATATACACATTTACATCCATATATACACTCATTATTAAATCAAAAATTAATTATTAGTAGATTATAGTTTTTCATTTTATATGCTAGTACTTAAGATTTATGAGTTTGTCACAGTAAGTTTCTTAGGTTATTTATTAGTATATAATTTATATTAGATGATTTACTAATAATCATATTTATGCTGCACTTCATATTATATATCATGTTTAAGGTTTATACATTTGTGTTTTGTGTACAAGATACAAGCATTTTAATTTGCTTATTAACTAGTGTTAAACTATTTTGCAAGCTGTTTAACAGCATCAGAAATTAGTATTTAATTATTTATATAAGTTTATTGGTAAGTATTTATTTGTTGAGTTTGTTTTTGTTTTTGCTTTTTTGTCACATATATTAGTGTTTGTGATTTATGAATTTCATTGGAACATGTTCTTATATTCTATTTATTCGTATCTAATTATAAAAGTCAATTTAGCAGTAATTATGATTTATGTTTCATTTTGCAATATATGTTGTATTTATCATTTATACATAGATGATTTGTAGTCAAGGTAGAAGCATTTTATTTTTATATTCCCAAATACTATTCAGTTATTTTTTCTAAGGCTGTTTGATACTATTGAAAGTAGTGAACCTACCTTAAAGTGTTAAAATCACATTCATATATGATTGGCTGCTGATAAGGTAAGTGCTTCAGCTATGTTGAATATGTTCTTGCTCTCATGTTAATGTTTCTATTCATTGTAACTGTCCTGTTGGATTTATTTTACTTACCTAAGATAGTACAAGTTCTTAGAATATTTGGTTCTTTGATAGTACTTGTTATTAGGGTTACATTTAATATTTATAGTGTTTTGTAAATATTGTTTAATGAGGTCAGAAAACATATGAAGCATACACATACAGACATAAGTTTCACATATATATAGCCACAAACACACACACACACACACACACACAAACATACATATATAGATTTTCCCTCATCAGCTTCAGCAAAAAGCAGTTATTTATTTAATCAACCAAATTTCTACCTTATTACCTAACATTTAAATGGTTGAACATTCTATAGATAGCATGCCTGGCAAAACGCTGTACTCTGAACATAATTCATGGGCAGAATCAACCTGATATACTCATATATTTACTAAAAGAAATATATAAAAAAAACAACAATGAGAAATAATCCTGTCAACTATAAGCGTAAGGCCAGCAACTTTGGGTGAAGGGAGCTAGTTGATTACATCAACCCCAATGATCAACTGGTACTTATTTCATCTACCCCAAAAGGATGAAAGGTAAATCAACCTCGGCAACATTTGAACTAGGACATAAAGACAACCAAAATGCTGCTAAGCGTTTTGCCAAGCATGCTATCAATTCTGGCATTAGAAATAATAATGGTAAATTATGGGATGTTATATGTTATGAACAGTAACTTCTCTAAGTTACATCAATATAACAGTTTACTCAGTGAAAAAAAGTGTACATGTACAGGATATATAACTCTTATACCTTGAAACCATGTGGTTGGGAAGTAAACTTCTTATCCATACAGCCACATCTGTGCCTTATTCATTCAGTTTTCCATGCAAGTTTAGATGAATACCTTTTTGAGGTATTGTTTTACAGCTGGATGCCTTTCCTGTTGCTAACCCTTACCTGTTTTTCAAATAAAGGATTACTTATTTCACATTTTTGAATGTGTAAAGTACACATTTATATTGAAAAAAAGATTTTGTAAGGGTTAACATACAGAACCAAGTGAGCCAAAAAAAAAACAAATTTAATTAATTTGAAATACACTCTTAATGAGAATCTTCTCATTATGCATGTATTATTGATTGATTAAATTTATTAAAAATCCTTTCCAGTACACTCCTTTATATCTCTTAACCCACACTTAACTCAAAGCTTTCCATACAAAGCATTTTCCAGTATCATTTTCTTCTATCTTTTACTTATTTCAAAAAAAATTACTAAAACACTTCAAGGCACCACTCTGAAGAGTTTTAGTTGACTAAATTGACCCAAGTACTTACTTTTAAAATCTGGCACTTGTTCTATTGGTCTCTTTTGCTCAACTATTAAGTTATAGGGTTGTAAACAAACAGTGAGCAGTGAGGTGAAGGACAAACACAACTATAAAGACACACACACACACACGATGTTTGTAATGTATGTATGAAAGTCTTTCACACAGTTTCTGTCAACTGAATTCACTCACAAAGCATTAGTTGGCCTGGAGCTATAATAGAAGACAGTTGCCCAATGTTCTGTGTAATGGGACTGAACCCAAAACCTCAAGGTTACAAAGTATACTTCTTAACTACACAGCAATATCTGCATCTATATGTTCAAAAATAATTTTAAAGACTATCATATTTAGAATGACGGCATTTTTTTTTTTTTCTTCTTTTGCCTTCCTTACCATTTCTGATATTCTTGAAGAGAAAACAAAACAAAACAAAACAAAAAATATAAACTTTTTAGAAGATTTTGAAATTCTTACAGCTTTCAAAATTTTTATGAAAATTTTTCACATAACTAAAATCAATTTGAAATATGACAGAGTATCAACTGTCAATTTCACTTTTTTCCCTTTTTTTATGAAAAGAGCTGTAAGGAATCTATGAGATTATTATTGATATTTAATTAACAGATAAGATTATTTCTAAGCAGATGCCTTACTGAAATATAACTGCAGTAGGTGTAATGCTAAAATATGTCAGTTACAAAACATTTTCCAACAAAATGACATCATATTTTTTCCCTCTCACATCACAATTTAATGTTACCTTTTCATCATTTCACCTGGTTCTTTTAAAAGACAAGTTAATTTCCTTTCACTTAGACTCAACTTCCATTTATTTGTGGAAGAAATGCATGCTCTATGATATTTTGGTATTTCATTTGAGGGGGTGGGGTGGGGGTGGGGTTTACTTAACATAATTTTTCACCAACTACCTAAATAATGAGTGGAAACAGTTATCTATCAATAAATAATGATCTTTCTGACATTCTTTCTTCAATGATATATGGAAATATCATTATCCAATAGTTTGTCATTATTTTCACTAACTCTCTCTTTCTCTTCTAAATAATAGCATCATCATTCCTTTTCATTTAAATACTGAACTGTGTAAAATCCAATACTTGACAGTAAAAGCACAGATACAGAACTTCAAACACAGATTTGAACAGATTTTTAAGTTCAGTATATCTCTTCTTTACTAATTCTCTTCTAAAGTATCAGAAATTATTTCTGCTGCTGCTGCTGTTGTTGTTTCAGTATTACAAGCCAACTCTGCTTGATGTGACTCAGTATAAAGGTAACTGATTGAATTAAATATTTATTAAACATTTTGTTACCAAGATCATCTTGCCTTTATTGAATAGTAACCTAATATTTAGAACTTCAAATATACAGATTCTACATTAAAGATTATGTGAACATTTGTTTGTTTGTCTTTTGAGGAGTGGGGGTGAAGGAAGATTGACATAAGTTCAATAAGTATCTAGCTCTGTCATTGGTTCAAATTAATAAAAATCTAATAATCTTATGATTTTTTCAGACTAATTGGTGACACTCCAGACACCAATGACACCATAATCCAACAGTCCCAAACCATCTTTTTTTTTTTTTTTTTGCACCATGGACTGGTTTCATGCAAGACAATTTTTCCACAGACCAGGAAATCATACACATAACAAAACACAAAGTGTATAATATATAATTTCATTATTACACATATAATACACATACAATGCAAAAACAACCTGCAAATTGTGATAGCTAATGAAATAAAAAAATTTTAAAAACTTATTCTTTCTATGGTACCAAATAATTCACAGCCTCGTGGTTGGGAACCCCTACTGTTGACAAATTAATGATATCACAAATAAATTAATGATATTCCAGATGAAATAATGATAGTCCAATTAAATTAACAATACCACAGACAAAGTGATGATACTCCAGACAAAATAACAATACTCCATATGAACTAATGATACTGCAGATGAAGTGGCAATACTGTAGATGAAGTGGCAATATTCCAGATGATATACTAATATTCCAGATAATACACTGATATTTCAGATAATATGACAATACTCCACATGATATGCTGATACTGCAAATGATCTAGTGATACTGCAGATAAGATAGGGATATTATTGGTGATTTGAAGGAAATTTCAAATTTGTCTGCTACTTCTGCACCAAGCAGATAACAAAGAGCTACGACTGGAAACGAGGTATGTTGAGATCACTCCAACTCATGCATGGGAAAGAGAATGTAGAGATGATAATGGTGGTGATAATGATGATGAGTGACATTCCATATCATATACAGAATGAACAAAACTATTTTTGCTCTAAGAACAAAACTATTTCTGTTCTGATATAGACCAATTTCTTGACAGCAGAATCAGTAGAGCATTTCATAAAATATCTTATATTCAACTGCATGCCTTCTCTTACTTTCCAGGTCAATGACTGCCTGTTAGAGTCAAACTAACACACACACACACACACATAAATCAGCAGCAACACTATTTTTACAACTTCTTTTGCATGCTACAGGATGGACATACATCATCATTTCATGCCTGTCACTTCCACACTGTCAGTGTGGAAAAGAGTTTGACAGAGTTGGACAGTTTGACAGAGTTGTACAGTTTGACAGGATCCAATAGATTGGAGGACCATGTCTCTCTGTAACACATACATACAGAATGAGACATTTGGTGCTGCCGTTTGGACACTGATGACTTGGCACAGTTGACTGGACATTCAGCCTACTTTTGACAACAATACACATACACATGCACATGTACAGATAGACAGAGTGAGAGAGAGAGAAAGGGATTATAAACTGTTAATTGAATACAACTGACATAAACAATTTCCCTCTCCTCAAACATAAAAACAGAAGAGGAGGAGGAGGAGGAATACATCTGATATCAAATAAGTGAGCACTGAATCAGTGACAATAAAATGGCTACAAATCCAACTGCTCACTTTTTTAATACATCTTTTATCATTATTTTTTACTTGTTTCAGTCATTAGACTGCAGCTATGCCAGGGCACCACTTTGAAGGGTTTAGCTGGACAAGTCAATCCCAGTACATTTCTTTTTTTTTTTGTTTTTCTAGGTCTAGTGCTTATTCTATCAGGCTCTTTTTGCTGAGCCACTAAGTTAAAGGTACATAAACAAATCAGCACCAGCTCTCAAGTAGTGTTGAGGGACAAACACAAATACAAAGATATATACATAAATATATAAATAAAAATATATGTATATATAAATATATACACATATATGTATACGTATATACACACACACACAACAGGCATCTTTCAGTTCCCGTCTACCAAATGCACTCATAACACCAGTGCTATAGTAGAGGATACTTGGCCACAGTGGGATTGAACCCAGAATCATATGGTTCGGAAGCAAACCTCTAACCACACAGTCATGCCTCCATAATTATTTCAGTCATAATTTACCTGAAGACCCTGTGTAGCCACAGGTAAAACTCATAGTAGCAAGAGACTGATACAACCAAAGTAATATATATATATAATTTAGTTTATGTATATATTAATATTATCTCAGTTTTAAAAAAACCTTTGATAATGTAAATATGTTAATAGTTACCATAGGTAGCAAAATTACATTAGAAACCAAGATATCACAGCCGTTTTACAGGTAGAGATACCAAGTTAAAGTGATACATTTTGAGAAGATATGAATAATAATAATAAATGGAGCAAAACGCATATAAATAAAAGTTCCTTTAATTCCTACACTCTCTCATATATTCTGAAACGTGTAGGAATTAAAGGAACTTTTATTTATATGCGTTTTGCTCCATTTATTATTATTATTCATATATATATATATATATATATATATATATTATACATTAATGGAGGATATGAGGACAGAGAAAGCTCTTCAATAATCAGGAGTTACCACTTAGATGCTTAAAATATCTGGTGGAGTAAGATACGGTCTAGTCAACCCTATAGTTAATCAGGTTATTCAGGAGGGTATCACCCCCAATGACTAGTGTAGCAGCATTATAGTCAGCTGCTACAAGGACAAGGGAGATGCCTTAGATAGAAGTAATTACAAAGGCATCAAATTGCTGGACTAGGTCATGAAAGTTAGGGAAAGAGTTATAGCCCAATTAATTAGGAATTGAATCAGATTAGATGAAATGCAGTTTAGCTTTGTGCCAGGGAGAAGCACGAATGGTGTTATCTTTATAGTCAGATAATTGCAAGAGAAGTATTTAGCTAAGAATAAACCATTGTACTTGGCATTTGTTGACTTGGAGAAAGTCTTTGACAGAGTACCCCACTGTGTGGTATGGTGGGCTCTGCAGAAGCTAAGGGTAGATGAATGGCTTGTGAAAGCTGTACAGGCCATGTACAGACGTTCTGTCAGTAAGGTGAGAGTTAACCATGAGTATAGTGATAAATTTAGTGTACAAGTAGGTATTCATCAGGGTTCAGTTCTTAGACACACCCCCCTCCTATGCATCACCGTCCTCCAGGACATAACAGAGGAATGGTATTCCATTTATAGTAGATTCTGTAATAAAACTAGAAAAGAAATTTCAAGTGTGGAATCAAAGAGCTCTAATGTTAACTTAGCAAAGACTAAAGTTCTAGCAAGCCAGAAAATGGACAGAACCCTACCCCCATTAGGTACATGGCCCTGCTTGATATGTAAGAAAGGTGTAAGCAGGACTTCCATACAGTGTATCCAGTGCGAGCTATGGACACACAAGAGGTACAGTGGAATAATAGGAAGGTTATCAGAGAAAGTAGTGTTTGTATGTGGAGGATGTTTAGGAACCTTAAAAACTAGATATTTGGGAAATCAATTTTCTCAAATGCTCTGGAGGTTCTTTGGTGGTAGTAGACAATTTCTATTACCTAGTGGACATAATTAGAAGAGTGGGGAGGATGTACAGAAAGTGTAATCACAAGAATAAGATGGAAAGAATTCAGAGAGCTTTTACCTCTTGGAAACCAAAGATCTCTCTCTTCAAGTGAAAGGAAGATTGTATGATGCATGGTAGTGAGACATCAGCCCTGAATGTAGAGAACATGTGAAGGCAAGAGAGGAATGAAGCTAGTATGCTCCACTGGATGTGCAATGACAGCGTACATGTGCAACAGAGCACTAGTGTATTGAGAGAGAAGTTAGGCATAAGAGGAACTAAATGCAGTGTACAAGAGAGAAGACTGTGCTGGTTTTATCATGTGATGCATATGGATGTTAACAGTTGCCATTCACTTAAAATGGATGGAACTCATGGAAGAGTGAAATCCACGAAGACATGGGATGAAGTACTGAAGGTTGATCTCAAAATGCTGAGCCTTGCAGGGGAGATGACAAAGGATAGAGATATATGGGTTATCGCTGTACTCAAGAAGACTTGTCCATTACAATTGAATTGATACTGGTGCTTGTGGCACATAAAAAGCACTGGTGCTAGTGTCACCTAAAAAGTACTGGTGCTGGTACCACATAAAAAGCATCCAGTACACTTTGTAAAGTGGTTGACATTAGGAAGGACGTCCAGCCATAGAAACCATGCCAGAACAGACAATGGAGCTTGGTATGGCCCCAAGCCTTACCAGCTGCTGTCAAGCTGTCCAGCTCATGCCAGCATGGAAAACTGACATTAAATGAAGAGGACACAATATATCATATATGAGCATCATTATTTATGTCTGTTTTCCAATGTTTTCTTGAGTTAGTTGGATCCCCTCCATCACACCTTCTCTCTTTTTGTCACAATCACTGGTCATCTTTTTGAGATTCAGCATTGTAAGACTAACTTCCATTATTTCTTCTCACGTTCTCCTAGGGTTCTCTCCACTTAGATTGCTTGGTACTTCTTCACTCAACTATCAGTTGCCATACACATTACACAACCACCCTCTTACATCCAGTTTTTCTCTCTTCTCATTTGTGTTTCATTGATCACCATACACTAACATTACACGTATCATGGAACAATGAAGCATTTCTCCTGAACACTGGCTGCTATGCCTTCAGAACACTAATTGCAATTGCCATTTAAGTCAGTTAGATAAGTGGCATGTGATTAGAACATTGCAGGAAAGAATTGCATGATGGATTCCTCAAGCCAAGTCAACAGGCAGGATACCTAAGGGTAGATCAAGACTGAGCTGATTAGATAATATCTATTATCTCAGCTGGTTCTTCCTCAAAGTCCAACCCTTGACCTCATTGTGGTGGAAAGGTTAAACGAGTAAGTGTCAGAGCTATGCTGTCAGAGACTTCAAGCCACTGGTAGGGTCACCAAAGGCAGACAGGTCTGACACCAGGGCCACAACCTGGCTAACTGGAAAGTAATGGTGAATTCTAGGTGGCACCTGTTCCAGAATCTGTCTGCTTCCTGATGGTGTTGGATTGCATCCGTGGGCATCCTGCAGCGAGAAGGCATAACACGAGAACAACCTGCCACTGGTCATGTATGGTGGCTTACAAATACAGATGGGAACTGTTTTCGTGAACTCTGATCATCCCTTGAAACTCCTATGAACTCACAACCACAGTGAACTCAATAGGAGCCCAAGTGAATGCCATTACAAGACAAGAAGAACTTCAGCTGGTCACACATAGAAATCAAGCCAGAAAATGTAATGAGGGTTGCTTTTGATAGGACCCCATGGAAGCAGTGCCAGAGGACTCTACCCCAACAACCTTCCCAGAAATAGTGAGTGGTGAAAATGGAAGGATGGTGGTATGAGGCAGTATCAACTATTTTTAGTGAGTCTTCTTAGCATCTGAAATAATTTACTTCAGGCTTGTAGTTACTGCTAATTGCAGCTATGCATCTGTTCCTTTGCAGTGTTTCTTTCTCTGCTAGCTAGTTTGCAATTCTATCACACCTTTTGTGCACCAAAGCATACACTGAAAACACCATATAGATTTCTTACCAACTCTTTTTCTGCATATTAAGTATGGTCACTTATTGTTTTCTTCTCTGCTAACTAAAACTTTTGTCTTTGCTAGATTTACTTTGAAGTTTCAAATATCAGTTTTCCTTTCATATTTAGAATTTCTTGGGCAAATCTTCAACAAAGTTGTGACAACTAGGTCATGGACATATTAAAGTTCCTACAGAGTCTGTCTTAAATTCCTCTGTTATGGCCCAGAGCAGTATTTCTCATAGCAGGAAGTTGTAAGAATTGAAAAGCAAGTGGAAACTGATTACTGGTTTTTAACAAAATTAAGATGACATCAAACTTTTTTTTACATTTCTCCAAAACTAAGATGAAGAAAGATAAATTTTATGAATGCAAATTCTATTTTGTTTTTTTCAAAGGATGAGGAGGCCAAAAAACTTCACAAGTATTTGATAAGGGCAAAACGTCAGTAGCACCCTGTCTTCACAGAAATTCAAACTACATCTCATCTAAACTGATTCTCTTCCTGATAAACAGTGCTAATATTCTTTCTGTTACATTCCTATCTTGGTTTGATACTTATGCAGATGTTTGTTTCTGGAGCATTTCTTTTGTCCTTGTTGCAGATAATGGTGATGATGATGATGATGATATGTCACTTGACTAACTATGCAAGTGTACAGTGCATGTCCTACTTCATCAAATATTTTCAATATCTCAGTGACTATTCTTGATGAGCCACCTGCTCTCTTCTTTTTATCTCTTTAATTGTGCTTTCAATCATACATATGTCATTGTCAGAAGTAGGTCCCTCTATTGATGTTGCTTGGATTAGACTTCACTGTGTACTCTAAGTTCAGCAAACTCTTGTAATATCATTTCCAAACTTCTTTCTTTTCAGGAATGGTGAAAGTTAAGTGCATCAGTGTCATTTCAAAACACACTTTTCCAGAATATTACATTTCAGACATTGTTTAGCAATGTGGACTATCTTGTGCCGGATTCTCTCCTCATAGAACATTGCCAAAGTATACCTGACCTCTTGCTTCTCTTTTAACTGCCTGATATAGTTCCCTGCTCCTCCCTTTCTTCCAATGTTTCTAGGCTTATCAAGAAATGTTGATGATAGATTTAAGGTATATTCTGTACCAGCAAACCAAAAGAAACTCATTTCTTTTTATTTTCTAAGTTTGAAGAAAAGGGCAGAACCCATGACACTTGAAGGCTTTTGAGACTGGTGATAGTGTGTAAAATATGTTGCCAGTCAACACCAGCAGGAAAGACATGAGCAAGGAAGAGATTCCAGGGGGATTATATTCTGGGGATGAAGGATTGGACATAATGGTTAGTACGAAAGAAACGGAGGTTGAATGCATCAAGGGTGCAGAGGTAGAAAGGTAAGTGGGACAAGGATACCTGAGGAGTGAAGGTACAAGACTAGCCAGCTCTGAGGAGCAGAGACCATTATAGTAGTCATAAAAAAAGACTGAGAGGAGACAGTTATATTTTCTATGTAACATATATCACCAGCAACCCCTAGGAGTTGAGGAAAGCTGTTCACCAAATATGTAGGCCAATGTAACTGTGTAGGCGAATGTAACTATATAGGATCCACAAGTTCATTGTAAACCAGGTTCTGGTTGGTTCACAGAAATAAAAAGGCACTGTTTGTGGCTTCACATGGCTTTCTATGATCACATTCTTCATTGAGATGTTTGTTCATGTTGGATCAAAGTGTCATGTTTCATCATAGTAGATGCATCTCTCCTTGTGTTGGTTAATTAACAATGATTTTCACTTATATACAATGGTGCCACATTTCAAATTTATTTCATGTCTTTGAAAGAAACTCTTCTTTATTCTTCTCATATATGGTTTCCTTCAATCAAATAGAAGTAAAATAATTGTTTGGACAACAAATGATCTGCCATTTGCATGACATGGTCAGCTCCTCAAAGTTGAGGTTACAAAAGCATGATTTCAATGCAGGAGATATTGGGCTTGCTCAAATACACTAACACTCCTCGGTCACTCCTGTGCATGTTTTTCGTCAGACATCTCTGATGGTATACTTCCAGCTTATTGATTAGTCGCCTATAACTTATCCAGATTTCAAAACTATATTGTGAGTAAAACAGCCTTACATACCATAAGTTCGGCTGTTTGTCTCATGTCATGATCTTCATATACTCATCTTCACAGACAAACAAACATAGACCTGGTGCATTTTATCCAGTGCTGGGTTGCCTCATCAATATGTACAGGTTGTAATACATGACAACCCCAAAACAGGAAGTATTATATATTTTCCATTGTCAATCCATTTACTCAAATGACTGGAACAAGTACCTAAGTACTTACTTGTTGGATGCTAGTTGATGCAAGATTTTTATTTCATTTATGCTGAGAGTTAGAACCATGCTCTCATATTCATCAGTGAAAATAATGGTGAGCATAGTTGTTGCTGAATTCACACTCGGTGAGGCACTGCTTATGTATTGAAATTCAATTACCTAAGTAGTTGTAGTCTTTGTTCTGACATGGAATCAGTCAGAGTTGAATGCATCACCATTTTGTGCAGTATGGACATCAGGTGTGAGTTTGCCCATGTGTGAACTTGAGCATGGCTGAGAGGAAAGTGGAAAAGAGCATAGATGCGAAATACATATGCCAGTTTTATTCCTGTTTGCATTTCAAACTGATCTCTAGTGGAAAGATGGCATTGTAATTTGGCTGTCATGGTGTCACAAAGGAGTCACGTGATTATGTTGAGGTTTTGTGGGCAGTCAAGTTTTACTGGTACTTTCCACAGAAGTTTTTGATTTATGGAATCAAATGCCATGTTGAGGTCAAAGAAAAGCATATGTTGCTTGCAGAGTTTCTCTTGCAACTGATAAGTGCTGAAAATCACATTAATAGTGCCTCTGGAGTGTCAAAAATTAGCTTGAGATTCAAACAGGCAAGTCTCCAATAGTGGAATAAGTAAGTTGGTCAAGAAGGATTCAAGCCAAAATTTTTCCAGCAGGTAAGAAGTTTCCAATTTAGAAGGCACAATCTGAGTCTCTGTCTTGAAGATGATTATAACAGTTCCTTATTTGAGCTCAACTGATATCTCTTTCACATTCGGATTAGCAAAAACAATATCTGAAACTTTACTGTTAAACTATATACTCTAATTGATGTAGATATATTTCAATCAGAATTCCATTAGAACTGGGTGCCATTTTATTTTCAGGAACAGATTATTTAAAAAAAATTTTTTATTTTTGTGGTCCAACTATATCAGAAGTTATTTATCATTGGCTTTTAGTGTGATGTAACCTAGAGATCTTACATTGGCTGCACAGACACAATGAAACAAGTTTCCAAATGTTTTTTCCTTGGATTATTGACAGTTGCAGGGTATTCAACCTAAATTTGACATTTTGTATGAAATGAAAAAAAAAAAACAACACAATATCCCATCCAAAAATAAAAGTATTTTTAAAATATCAAAGAATATCAACTAGATTATGGCTGGGAGATAACAGTAGCTGCCCTCAGCTTCCCCTACGGCCTCAAGACAGCTACGGACCTTGACACA
>NC_142929.1:67695072-67697572 GCF_046866305.1 Octopus bimaculoides | reverse complement strand
TGCAGTGGGATGAAACTTGGGAGGAAAGGCAAAGTTGACCTTGACAGGATTTGCATTCAGAACATAAAGAATCAGAAGAAGCACGGGGATGCATTTTAGTCTGCTGCACTACTGATTCTACCAAGTATTTGTTTCTAATTTAAGCACAAGGTTGCAATTTCGAAGGGTGGGTGTTAAGCAATACCATCACAGATCCCACCACCATGGGTGGTAGAAGTGTTGAATTCAAAAAGATAACTAAACTTGATTTTGGAAAGATGGTGAATATGATGATTTCTTTACCTAATAATAATAATAATAATAATAATGATAATTCCTTTAACAACAACAACAATCTGTCCATTCTTTGTTTGATGATATGGCATGTTTAGCTGTCGGTTATCAATACCAATTACTTTGTAAGACTGTGATAAATAAGTGAAATATTGACAGTTGTCCTAAGTATGGTGTTTCTCAGCTTTGGTTAGATCTTGAGTCTTAGATTAATTCCTAAAGAATAATCAGTTGATTCATAGAAGATTTGCATTTTGTTATGTTGATTCATTTGCTTTTCATATTTCTATCATCTAGAGGTGCCTTTGGGTAGTAAAATGCTATTGCTTGGATGTTAGGTCTAACATATCATTTGATTTAATTAACATCACTACCAGTTGAGAGAGAGAGAGAGAGAAAGAGAGATGTATGCATGGCAGGCTTTGTACAGTTTCCCATCTCCCAAATTTAGTCAGAAGACATTGGCTGACATTGAGTTATAGAAGAAGATATTTACTCAAGCTATCATGCAGTGGAACTGAACCTGAAGTAAACTTCATAATCACAGTGTCATGATTCTCAATTAAGAAGGAATATTTAAGATATTAATTAGCTTTATTCAAAATGTATGTATGGGTCTTCTTGTTTTGGTATTACATACTAAATGTAAACAAGCTTCACCATTATAGAAGTGGTGTCATTCATTTGTAGTCTTCCATGAAAACGTACAACCAATGTGCTGTTCACGTTGCTAATATTACCTTACTTTTAAAGGAAACATTTATTTAAAGGTTGGTGACAGGAAGAGCATCTGGCCATAGAAAATCTACCTCAACACATTTCATCCTACTCATGTGAGCATGGAGAATGGACATTAAAATGATGATAATGATGATAATGTAAAACTAGAATATTTCCTCAAATGTCACGTCCAGTATCCCAAATTGTGGTACCAATATTGGCATTAAAATGACATTATGGGATAGGAATCCATTGAAGGAATAGAGATTTGACAAGTCACAAAATGATGTTGGTGACATTCTTGTCAATTCTATGTAGTTAAAGCATTTTAACCAAGAATAAAGGAAACATTTGTTGATAACAGATACAAATATTTAACCTGGCTATATGCCATTCATATTCCTTGTGAGAATGTCATGACCAAGTTTAAATGTTATTTAGCATTGTAAATATTGTTAGAATAAAGCTTTATGTCATCTATTGAGGGTATAGGGTGGGGAGAACAAAAACTAATGACGTGTGAGTGACTTGACTTCTTTTTTCACTCTCCACTGCACAGAACTAAACCTACAACTTCTATTGATGCTTTAATTTCTTGGTAGCAGTTAAGAGTTTAATGGTTTAATTAATTTTTTCTTAACATTTGCTTTATTTAAGTAGAGTTTGTCAAAGTATAGCAACTCTTTTATTACATTTATTCTAGAACAATAGCCTCATTAGACTTATGAGGTCAAAGAATCATCATCATCATCATCATCATCATCATCATCATCATCATCATTTAGCATCTGTATTCCTCGCTGGCATAGGTTTGACAATGTGGCAGGATCTGACTGAGCGGAAGACTGTGTTGAGTTCTGACATCTGTTTTAGCATGGTTTCTATGGTTGGACACCCTTCTAAATGCCAACCACTTTACAGCATATACTGAGTCATCGGCAGTAGTGAGATTGCCATGTACCAGGTTGAGTCAAAAGCATTTTCATATTTCAAGCTTTAAATAATTGTCCAAACAAATTACAAAGTGTTTATTTATCAAATTATATCCCATGATAGCCTGTTGTCTCTTGCCATCATTGTGCCAGAAGCTCAATTCCATACCATTTGACTAGTTTAGAGGCAAAAAAACTCCCTGCACCTATTTTCAACCTCATCTGCATTGTTGAAACTCCACCTGTGCAGGAAATGAGACATGGCTTGAAAAGTGGTAATCTGATGGTGCAAAGCTTGGACTGTAGGCAGGGTGAGGCAGCACTCACATCCCCTCAAGTTTGCACTTGGTCACTTTGGCAGTGTGTGCTAGGATATTGTCATGTCATAAGAGTATGCATTTCTGATTGACCAATATTGGGTAGTAGGCTTTTAAAGCATCATATATTTGATGCAGTTGTTTAGCATGAAGGTTAACGTTTACTGCATGGCCATCTGGGAAAGCTCAAAGTGCAACACCTCCTTGAAATTCCACCAAACACAACGTGACCTTCTGTTCAAACTGCCCTTGTTTGAC
>NC_142929.1:67587572-67690072 GCF_046866305.1 Octopus bimaculoides | reverse complement strand
TATATATATATATATATATATATATATATATATATAGTTAAAAAAAACACAAAAAACAATAACAAAAAAACAACAAAGTGAAGACGTGATACGGATAGTGTTATTGGACGCTCGGGAAAGGAAGGAGAATGTATGTATGTATATATATATAAATATATATGTATGTGTATATATATAAATGTGCGTATATATATGTATGTGTATATATATAAATATGTGTATATATATATATATATATAAAAATGTGTGTGTGTGTGTGTGTGTGTGTATATATATATCTATATGCATGTACATATATACATACATGCATACATTTGTAAGTTTGTATGTATTTTTGTTGTCATTTCTGAATAGGTTTTTGTGCATATTCTTCTTCTCATTTAATGTTTTACAAGTTTTCGTATGATTCTAAATCTCCGTGAAGCTGGCATTTACAACATTGCAATAACAAAAGAAATGTCAAAAATAGCAACTAATCTTTTACCACAATTTTATTGATCTTATCAAGGTATTTGTCAGTAGAGGTGTACTTTGGTAAAGTTCCGTTGAAGTTGACTGCTCTAAGAATTTCACTAAGATGATTTATTCTTTTCATCATTAAGCAATATTCTGCATCTTATTGCCATGGAGAATGACTTCAAACAAAGCGCTATATACTGCTGTAAACTTTATTTGCTATAATTATTATTACTGCAAACTATAAGGTGGGGTGGGGGCAGAATCTGTTGAATTACCTGAAAAGACATAACTAACCTTGTTATCAGTCCTTAGTTTCTAAGTTCAAATTACCTGGTTGCTGACATGAGTTTTTATGTTTTTGCTGCTGCTAGTATGGCAGTTTGAGTTGATTTACTGTATCCTTCTTTCAAACTGTTAAGCTTTGTGATTTTGTTTGAAAAGATTCTTCTTCTTATTATTATTATCATTATCTTCTTTCCATTTTGGTTCCATCTCTTGCCAAGTGTCTTCTCAACATCTAGGGCAGAATAACTCACTGTATACATTGGTAGGCCATTAAAATAAACACACCAGATTGTTCATTTACAAAGTCATGTGATAGAAAAAAAAGGGGAAGAAAGACAGAGAAAAAAGGAAAAAAGAAAACAAAGAAAATAAAGAGGAAAAGGGAAAGAAAATTCATGGTGACAATGCTCTTAATATGTGTGACATACCAGTTAAGACAATCTTTTGCATTTCCTGCATCGATGGTAAGCCAGAGATCATTCTAAAATAATTTTCAGTTCTTTTTTTTAATACCTGTCTCCTATGCTGATATGGGCTGAGCAGTGTGAGAGGATTCTGTGAGTCAGACTTGCATTGAGCTTCAATGTCTGTTTTCACATAATTGTTTCTGAAGACAACCAATTTACAGTGTACTGGGTGCCTTTCTTTGTGACACTGGCACTAGCAATATTGCTAAGTGACTCACAAGACAAAGAAAACTCTCTCAGCTAAGTGGGAATGTAGTAGAGAAGGTGGTTTTTTTTTTGTTTCTGTTAGACATTGAGAGGTCAAAGTATGATAGATGTCTTGCCAAATCAGAGATTTGTGGCTTATTCCACATTGTAAAAGGGAGGCGAGGAGTAGCCAGAAAGAGAGTTGTTTCAGATGGTGGTAATAAAGTGTGTGGGCATATCCTAACACCTCATTACCATCAAAATTAGTATCATTTTTACTGTTTCTGAGGGCAGTAAATTGGTAGAAGCATTAGAGCATTGAAAAAAAATGCCTTGTGTTGTTTGTTAAAATCTTTACTTTGTAAGTTCAAATCTCACTGAGGCTAATTTTATCTTTCATCATTTTAGTATTGATAAAATAAAATACCTAGGATTGATAAAATAAAGTACCTATCAAGTTCTGGTAGGTTGATGTAATCGGTTAAATTATTTACTATTTCAATTTTAGGCACAAAGGTGGCAGTTTTGAGAGGTGGGGATCAGTCAAAATAGTTGACCCTAGTACTTGACTGCTACCTTATTTTATTGACCTGAAAAGGGATGTAAAGCAAATCTTAGGTCAATTTTGCATTCTATCTCTTCATGGATAATAAAATAAAGAACCAATATATATATATATATATATATATATATATATATAGATATATATATATATATATATATATAGAGAGAGAGAGAGAGAGAGAGAGATAGGTTTGTGTTTATCTCTGACTGGAAGAAGAAGCGTGAGAGAGGAAGCAGGGGAGAGAGGCCGGAGGCATTGTGAACGGATGTAAGGGAATTCGCTCCTGTGTTGGTTAGTATAAGCAGCTGCTATCTGACCAACCTGGGAGCGAATTCTTATGTCCTTTCATGATGCCTCCGGCAGGCAAAAAGAGGCCGACACTCGCCTCTCTCCCCCGCTTCCCCTCTCACGCTTCGTCTTCTGGTCAGCCCCTAGACCATTGATGACATGACCCTCTTTTTCCAGCTCATCCCCACAGTCTCTCACCACTGCTTTGCAACTGGTGTCAGTTTGTTTATGTCCCCATAACTTAGAAGTTTTGCAAAAGAGATTGGCAGAATAAGTACCAGGCTTAAAGAAAAACAAAAAGAAATTAGTTCTGGAGTTGATTCATTGGATTAAAACCCTTCAAGGCAGTGCACCAGCATGGCTGCAATTTCAATTACTGAAAGGAAGTAAAAGATAAAAGAGGGACAATATATAAACAATACAGCTGAGGGGAAATATCTCCAGATCTCAGGAGAGAAAGCTTTTTTTTTAGAAGAATTTTTTAGTTGAATGAATTGACCCCAGTACTTATTTTTTAAAAATCCTGTTACTTATTCTATCACTATCTTTTGTTGAGCTGCTAAGTTATGGTGACATAAACACATGAGCACTGGTTGTCAAGCAGTGGTGGTGGGGACAAAGACACATGCGCACACGCACACACACACACACACACACACACACACAGCAGGCCTCTTTCAGTATCCGTTTACTATAAGGTTATAGTAGAAGACACTTTTCCAAAGTGCCATGCAATGGTTCAAGTATTTTATAGAAATTCATGTTGTATACTCATATGATTCATGTGCCTGTGAGCAAGCAAGAGATCCTCTTTGTTGTTGCTCAGCCTGTTAGAAATTGCAGTTAAATCTCTCTCAAACCACACCCTGGTTTTTTATGAATGACACATTGCATATGGTCGTTTTGAATACACTATATTTAAACAAAAGCCTAGATGGCTAGTATTTTTGCTATGTCTGTTTGATCAAAGACCAGAGTTGACCTGAGGCTAAACAGTAACAGGTCATGAGATTATAATAGTTTTAGTCAGTAGCACTGTGAGACACTTATTGTTGTAGTAGTAGTAGTAGTAGTAGTAGTAGTAGTAGTAGTAGTAGTAGTAGTTGTTGTTGTTGTTGTTGTTGTTTAACCCTAGGTAGCTCTGGTTGATCAAACATTATGATCAAAGATGTTCCAGGTATGACATTTTAATTAGACATAGTGCATGTAGGGCCACATTATCCTCTGTTTTGAATGTGATGTGTGGGAGGTTTGGTTGCCATTTCAAGCAAGTTGATTGATCGCATATAGACTTCTTTGTTGGCTGATAATCATGGTTGTGCTTGGGTTGGTGATATTGGCATAGAAAAGTAAGTAGATGGTGATGGTGATGGTGGTGGTAGTGGTATTAATTTAAACATCATACTTTCTGTATTGTTCATATAGAATAAAATGAAATATCAAGAATAAAAGAATATTACAAATCTCAAATAAGATTAATATATTCTTCTTATTCTTAAAATCAATTATAGACTGAATATTCTCAAATTAAACTATACAAAATCAATTTAATAATGTTAGTGACATATGATTAAGTACATTTAATAAATACAAAATATATTTTTTAAGAGAAAAAGCATTATCAATTCTCTTATATAATTATTATAAAATGTTGAGCTAAAATTATATATCTTTCTTTCCCAGGTACACTACATACATGGTATATATGTAATTATATATGTGTGTGTGTGTATATATATATGTATGTGTTTGTGTATGTGTGCATATATATATTGGTTCAGTCATCATACTGTGAGCATACTGAACTACTAACGTTAGCTTCTGGGCTTTCAGTCAAAATATATCGATCTAACTACTTTATGTGAACCTTATTTTAGTGATCCCTGTTTATCAAACGGTTAAATTCATCTACTGATTTAATCCCCTTTGAGATGTAAATACTAAATGATATTCACACCGATTTACTGTAAATTTACATATGAGACACACTCAATGTCAGTGATAAGACATTGGTCAACTAGAGGCTGTAGTAGAAGATGCTGACGAAGCAAATCTCTTATTTACACTGCTGTATCTGTGCTAGGTACCTGGCACAGATGCAAGCATGGCTATGTGGTTAACAACTTAAATTCCCCAACCGTGTAACTGGGTTCATTATCTCTAAACGGCCCTGTGGGCAAGTATTTTCGGCTATACCTCCAGGCTGACTTAGTAGAGAGACAATGAAAGATGCTCGTCATGTGTGTATACTCACACATACACACATACTCTTCCTCCTCCTCCTCTTCCTCCTCATTATCAGGATGCGGGCATGGACTGGATGGCTTGACAGGGGCTAGCAAGCCAGAAGACTGCACCAAGTTTTACTGTCTGTTTTGGCATGGTTTTTATGGCTGGATGTCCAGCCTAATGCCAATCACTTTATAGATTGGACTGAGTGTTTTTCATTTGTCACCAGTACAGGCAAGGTCTGTTTTGGCATGATTTTTTTACAGCCGGATGCCCTTCCTTATGCCAACCACTTTACAGAGTTGACTGGGTGCTTTTCACGTGATACCAGCCTTGGTGAGGTCTGTTTTGACATGGTTTTTACAGCTGAATGTCCTTCTTAATGCCAACTACTTTATTCACATACATATCACCGTCATCATCATTTAATGTCTATTTTCCATGCTGACATGTGCCTGAATGGTTTGGCAGGAGCCGGTGAATTAGAAAATTGCACCAAGCTCTATTGTCTACTTTGGTAGGTGTCTGTAATTGGATACTGTTCCTAATGACAACTACTTTACAGAGTGTACTGGGTGCTTTTTACATGGCCATTACTACTCATATTTTCTCACATTGTTCAGTCATTTAGGTAACAAAAGGGATGTTTCACCTGAACAATTACAAATGGCATGAAACTGAGTAGCCAAACAATGCAGTAACCAACTCATCAACTATTTTCAAATAAATTCAAATTCTACCACCTACATTGAATACTCTCTCTCTCTCTCCCTCTGTTTCTCATTTATAATCCAGTATAGAGATATTAAAAGCTATAAAGTTTATAAAATATGCTTTTATTTAAAAAATACTTATTCAGAATACATAACATAGTCTTGTATTTGTTTTAAGCTGTTTGTTGCAAGATGAGTATTTTTTTCGTTTATCTTCTACAACCACAGTTTCTTTTTGAGCTCGTTGCATGTTCTTACACATTCTCTCTCTCTCTTCTCCCCTTCATTGTCTTCTCTTCCTGTTCCATTATCTAATTTAAAGAAGTGTAAAGAAAGCATTATCTTCTTACCCCACTTTCCCTGCTTCTCATTTTAGGGGAGTATAAAACAAGTATTTTCTGTTTATTATTAAAATAACATTATCTACATGACTCATATGACATTAGCTTGAATATATATATATATGTATATATATATATATATATACATACACACACATGCGCACATGTACACACACAAAGTAATTTTGGGCCAGTTATTCTTGCATTCAGAATTATGCTTGGGAACACATACACACACATGTGCACACAGGTTTTGTATGCTCAAGTCAACAAGTGTGCTTTGACGTAGTCATTCATTTTGGTTAAAATAGCAACCAAATTTCCCTCAAATAGAGAACACCAGTTATCAAGCGGGGACCATAGAGACACACACACACACACACACACACACACACATGTATATTATTATATATGACTGGCTTCTACACAGTTTTCATCTACAAAATTCTCTCACAAGTCATTGATCAATCCAGAGCTATAGTAGAAGATACTTGACCAAGGTGCCACACGATGGAACTGAACTCAAAACCATGTGGTTCCAAAGTGAGTTTCTTAACCACACAACCATACCTGCACCAGGATTATTAAGAGATTTGTCTCTGATAGACAACAACTTTCTGGTTTCTTATGATTGATTCATTGTAGAGTTTGCAATAGTTTAAATCAATTTAGTAAAATAAACTGGGGGAAGAAGAAAAGCTGATTTATGTTTTAAAGAATATCTCCTTATGATGGAATCTCTAATCTCTACATATGTCTTTGACTTGGTAGAAGTAGCAGCCAAATCTCTCTCAAATTCCATACTCTTATATCAAAAAGAGAAAGAATACATTAGATTATATACAAAAATTTGGTCTTTTACTGGCTTCAATCATTGGATATGAATGTGTTAATGAATACAAATGGGATGTGTGGGACAGCAGGATGTTTTCTTCCTTTTTGTGCCATGCATACAAGTTTCAGTTACCACGGATTGTCATCTCTTACTGTCCTACACACAACTTAAAAAGTTATTAAATTAGTTTTCCAGTGGTTTCCATTCACTTAAGGACTTCAGTATTGGTTACAGTATTAGTATAGGATATCTTAATATTTGTTAAAGTATTGACATCTCTGTTGCATTGATTTTATAAGTCATTATTACAAATCAATTAACGTGTGTTGAAAATGATCTGGTAGAAATTCTGTCAAGGCAAGGCTGAGATAGAAGTTGACGGCTATCAAGAGAGAATAAAATGTGAGCAAAATAATACCTGACACATAGTTGCTGCTGGAATAAAAATTACAAAACAGAGACTGGCTTGCATGGCATTGACAATTTAGCAGAGAAAAAGAGAGAGCCGAATGGATTTCCATGTGTCTTTATAGAAAAATTTGGTTCCCCAAACTACTAGTCTCTGATTGGTTAAAACAACACACATGACAAGGGTGAGCTAAAATGTTGGCTGTCAAAATGGCATCACAATCGTACTACACACATCATATATATAAAAAGCATGCTTTTATATAAGTAATTACTTATAGCTGTATAGTATTTAACTCTTTTATTGCCTCTAGGTGAAACTTATATAGTTAATGTCATGTTCACTACTTTGTTTACTAACTGGAGAGTAGGGCTTCAGTTTGTCTGGTGTTTTGTAGAACAACAATTAATTCTCTCCTTCCTTTCAATCCTTTGTTTTTAACAAATAATCAATGAAACTGGCAAAGAAAGAAATATTGATTTCTAGTATGTGTAGAAAGCTTTAGATTTTGGAGGGCAAAATTAGATTAGATCAATCCTAGTTCGTGACCTATGATATTTTATCAGCTCCTGTACCTAACTAGTATATATTTTATCAACCCTGTTACTTAGCTCACACTATTTTATCAGCCTCAATATGTGGCCTATACTATTTTATCAACTCTAATACTTGATTGGTACATATTTTATCAAACTAAGTCCTCAGTAGTGTTTATTTTACCAAATCCAGTACTTGACCTGTACTTAACCGCAGAGAGGTGAATGTCAAAGTTGAACTCAGTGCAGTTTGAACTTAGGTTGTAAAGGAAGGCAGCTAAATACCACAAGATTGTTGGCCAATACTCTGCCAATTTTACCAAAGAAATATTGGCTGAATTCTGGTTTAAGAACCCCATATAACCCGTCATCAGTTTTTTATTTTTTAGAATTTTCAGAAATTTTTGTGAATTTGTGTTCTACACACAGAAATTCATACGGTTATGAAAAAAAAATTTTATTTTTATTTTTTAACCCCCTACCCCAACAAATCTTTAAAATTTCCACTGTTTTTTGAATTTCTTTTTTAAATCAAAGTTTAAAATACAGGCAGTCCAAATTTTTACCTTTAAATCCCAGCAGTGGACCACCCTTGGTTGTATCATCATTCCATTAAATGTGTTAATGGGGAGAAAAATATAGAAAAACATCAATACATGTCAGAGGGACAAGGAAACAAGGGCAATATCAGATGGTTGTGGGATGTGCTAAAAACAACAGCTAGATCGACCTTAAATCACACACATTTTTTTGCCTAATTGTATGAATCCCTGTGTGTAGAACATAAATTGGCAAAAGTTTTCTGAAAATTCCAAAAAATGAAGAAGTTATGAGTGGTTATATGGGGTACTTAAACCAAAATTCTGCTGAAATATTAAGCAAAAAGTCTGAAAAACGTGCTGTGAATATTCAATATTTTCTGTAGAATTATATTTCTAGAGGAAAATGACTGCTAATATTAGTTTCCTTCCAACCACATTTCATATCCTTATTATCTACTTGATTAGTTAGATTCTCCTAATTTTTCACTCATTTACACATAATAAGTTACTAATGACCTTAAAAAAGGCATGACCATTTCACAATATTTTCCTTCCTTCATAAATCTGAGGCCTTGCAGCTATGTAAAATGTAATTTTGCTTTTGTCTGTTTTCGAGTAAAAATGTATATCTGTATTTGTACCCATGTATACGTGTGTGTGTATGTTTGTGCGTGAGATATATATATATATATATGTGCACATGCATTACACACACACACACACACACACACACACACACACACACACACACACACACACACACACACTTGTATGTAAATATATATGTGTGTGCATGGTATATTTGTGTGTACATAATTATATATGTGTGTATGCATTTAGATAAGTGACTCTTACAGGATTAGTTCAGTTTCATTCCTAGAGAATTCATCAGAGAGTAAAATAGCTATGATGATTCTTCACTTCTGTGTGTGTGTTCCTGTGCGTGTGTATGTGTGTGTGGTGCGTGTGTGTATACATATATGTGTTTATGTTGAAGTGGGATTCAACAAGGTCACTTGATTGGTATTGTTGGGTGTGGTCAGTAGGTTGGTGGAAAGCATAATACAGTGGTAAAGTGGTTGTAATAAATCCTTGTTGGGAAGTAGCAAAAATAATTAGGCAAGGATTTGAAGGAGAGATAGAGGGGTTCAATTAAAGCAGTTTAATGAATTACATAAAGGGGATATGTTGGATGCTGTAAATGAAAATATATTAAGTAAATATATTTTTGAATGTATAAGTAAATAAATTATATGTGTGTGTATGTGTGTGTGTGTGTGTGTGTGTGTGTGTGTGTGTGTGTGTATATATATATATATATATATATATATATATATATATTCAGTTGAAACCAAAGTAAGTTTGAGCAGATTTTTTAATTTTAGTTCACAGGAAATATCAGAAAGAAGACATTGGAACAAACTGTTGCAGTTAAGTGAAAATTATTAGAGACAGTATCATTTGCATAACTCTATATTTTATGTCAACAAACGTATGACGGCTAAAACATAACTAAATAACATGAACTAAGAAGAATGACACAGACACATATCTGTAAAACATGAATGTGATCATGTATTACATGATGTTAAAATGGTTTGTATCAAAGACATCTCGAAGAAGAAAATTAAGTCTTCATAATAATTTCTGTTAGACTTTACAATAAATCAGACAGTGTGTTGAGGAAATTTAGGTTAGAATAATTGATGTAGCTTAGAAATCTGATAGGTGACTATGAAAGTTTATTAACAAAGTGGACTGATTGTTGTGTTTACTTCATTCTTAAAGATGAAAGGACACAGCAGACTTTCTTTTATATTTTAAGTTAGATGCATTCGGTGTAGGTGGTGTTCATAATCTCAGAAGACCTTTCAAGAGTGAGGAGATTTAATGTAGGTGATACCCAGCCTGAACTTCTTCAAACCATTGTCTGCAGGAAAAGAACATGAGTGGAGAACTAGTGGTCTGGTTTAAGTGCTTGCAACATGGTGAATTTAACTAAAGGTGTCCAAATACCAGTTGATGGTGTTTAACTAGTTAGCATTTTAGGTTTACCCCTCCCCCCCACCACCACCACACACACCAAAGAAAAATAAAAGAAAAACGCATAATCTGTTATTCTGATTCATGTTCTTGTTACCGACCTTTACTTCTTTCCAATCAAGGTAATATTTCCCCAAGGCTAACATGTTTTCATGGAAGATTGGAAACAAATGACACACTACCTATGTAATGCAATACTTATTTACTGTATCAAATCAAAGTGATATAACCCTCCCCAGATGCATTTATATATTTACATACATATATGTAAATATGTGTGCGTATAACACACACACACACACACACACACACATGTATATGTGTATATACAGTAATATGTAAAGATAAGATCCAAGGATCAAGGTATAGGAATTTACTAAGCTTCGAACAGTTTATAAAAAGTATAAAAAAACAACTTCCAGGAATAATAATGGTTTATTCACATAGCAGGATGTAAAAGTTTTTCCATATCGAAGTTCGATAAGCTGAAGAGAATTAAATTATAAGGCACTAAAAGAGAATGACTCTCCCCAGCCACAACTGAAAAAAGTTATTTTATGGATTATGATTAGCAGCTGGGGCTGTTATGTATGCAAATAAAAATCCAAACTTTTGCCCTTTGTTGGCTGCACCACTGTTAATAGAGGTAGCACTCTACTCACCACCTCCTCCTTCCACGGGATAAGGACACCTTCCTTAATCCACCTCTCTACCGCATCTTCAAACTCGCTGCTGGCATGTCCTGCTGATAGCAGCTTACCCTGTTCTTCAGCATGGTTGGGGGGGGGGGCTCCTCTTTCCAGCCCCACTCTATCATCCACTACTGACCATCGAATGCCACTCGAAAATCCTTGTCTTCAATGGTGTAGGCAGTGCAGCCCCGCATGGAGCTATACTCCCTCTCACGTTCCTAACTAATGGCAAACAACATGCCTGCAGCCATAGCATTGCCTTGTTTATCCAAATCTCTCATCTGTAATGCAACCTGATGCCTATGGACCAGACGATTGCCTGCAGCCTTAGCATTGTGCCTCACACCGCTATCTCCATGTCGCTGCTACCCATGCATTTGATTTTGCTGCTGTCGACTGCCCGAACACTACTCGTCCCCTTCCGCTTCTTTGTTATCCTCAGGATCATGAGTGATGTCGTGCAGCCCATGTCCACAAGGGCTTTGAACATGTTTTCCCCAACCACAACCTCAACTATGAGCAGTAACTGCACAAGCACCCCTACTTGTTTGCGGGGTAAGTTTGAGAGGCAGCAACTTCCCCATGGCCTTTTCCCTGGCTGCAATTTCAGGTGATATGCCCAGTTTGTTTGCACCAGTAGCAAACTGGTCTGGGCTCCATGCAGTCCCTGGTACTTAAAACACCAACCTGTGAATGGCCACTGTTGTTCCACATCAGGTTTCATTCACAAAAGCCAGTCATGCTACCTTCTCCAGAACCTTTGGTGAGACTGGACAGCCTCCATACCCCCACAGCATATTTGTCAACCTGTTCCCCTGTCCATCTCACCATTCTCAGCTTAGCAAAAGTGGTGTACTCTCTCTCTCTCTCTGTAAGCCTCTCTCAAGCGCTGCTAGATTTTTGCCGCTCACAGTTGTTCTTTTTCATTCATTTCTAGGTACAGTGCCAGTGCACTCCCCCTCCAAATACAGCACCATGAGGCTTGCTACATCTTCGATACCTTGTAGCCTGGCCACAACCTTTCGAATCCAAGCTACTATGTCTCCTTCACCATAGAAAGGTCTGCTGATATTGCTGATCCTTATCTTTGCTGCCCTCATATGTTAGGGTACAACGTTGTCTGTATATGATTGTTGAAATAGCTTGTATGTGGGAAATGAAAAAGGTTCACCTTCCCTCCTCTCATCATTGCCTGTTTAGTATTAATCTCTCTGACAATCCTGCCCTACCCATGTCACCCAGTATAAGCAGCTGCTATCTGACCAACCCGAGAGTGAATTCCCTTATGTCCATTCATGATGCCTCCAGCGGGCAAAAAGAAGCCGACGCTCACCTCTCCCTCCCCACTTCCTCTCTCATGCTTCCTCTTCCTTGACCATTGACGTCATGACCCTCTTCTGGCTCATCCCCACAAACTGAAAATGTCTTTGTAACGAATAGTGTCTATTGCTGATGATGCGAAAATACATTGAAATCATGAGATACAATAGTTGTAACAGTGGTGCTGATGAAATTTCATCTGCTGATATAATCTTCTATCTTCTATGGGTTTCAGCGAGAGGCTGAGGCCATGCTAGTGCACTGCCTTTACTGCATCCAGGAATTTTTCTAGTATTGCTCTTGGTGTAGTAGTGAGTTGGACATTGCAGTTCTTCTTTATGCTTCCTGCCATGATGTGGGTTCATCTGGTATTGCTGATAAAATACTGTTTTTTGAAGACTTCTATGTCTACACGTTGCAGATCCCTGATGTTCTGTGGTAGGGCATTAAAAAGTTGTGGTCCCTTGAATTCCAAGTTATTACAATATTGGGTTTGTATCCTCGTTGGAGAAGACGGGACCTTTGGTACTGTGCAATGCCACCCAGTTTGGGGATTATTTTAGATTTTGATTCTGAAATTTGGAGCTATACCCTCCATTATTTTCCATATGTATAGCACTGCATATCTCTTATGTCTCCTCTCCAGGGAGTAGTGTCCTAGTTCCTTTAACCTCTCCCAGTAGCTCATATGTTTTACTGAGTCTATCTTCTTTGTGTAGTGGCATTGGATCACCTCGAGTTCCAAAATTAATTTTACACTCTGTGGTGACCACAGTTGGGAGCAGTAGTCCAGACAACTGAGGACAAAGGTTCTCCAAAGCAGAAGCATTGTGTCTCTGTTCCTGGTTCCGAACCACCCACCTGCATAGTGTTGCCATCTGAGCAATGTGCACATCGAAAGTTTGTGTTGATGCTCATTTGGATTCCGAGAACGTGCACCAACTCTGACTCTGAGATTACATTGCCTGCTGGTCCCATGTACTTCAGTTGTAGTTTGTTTGCGGGCTGATAGCAGAGTGCTTGAAATTTTGCGGCATTGAACTGCATATTATTATCTGCCTAATTTGTGCTTTTTAGCACTGTCTATATGACATGATACTCAAAACAATTATTACACAACACATCCAGGTTAAGTTGGATGTACAATATATATATATATATATATATATATATATATATATATTCATATATATTCTTTTATTCTTTTACTTGTTTCGGTCATTTGACTGCAGCCTTGCTGGACCATCACCTTTAGTTGAATAAATCGACCCCAGGACTTATTTTTGTAAGCCTAGTACTTATTCTATCGGGTTCTTTTTGCTGAACCACTAAGTGACAGGCACATAAACACACCAACATTGGTTGTCAAGTGATGGTGGGTGGACAAACACAGATACAAACACTTTCATACATACATACATACATACATATATATATATATATATATATATATATATATATATACATACACAATGGGCTTCTTTCAGTTTCCATCTACCAGATCCACTCACAAGGCTTTGGTTGGTCTGAGGCTATAGTAGGTGCCATGCAGTGGGACTGAATTTGGAACCATGTGATTGGGAAGCTAGCTTCTTACCACACAGCCACTGCTGCGCCTATGTAGCTGAATTATTTTTTCCATCTACCAAATTTATTCACTAGGCATTGATGAGCTTGTGGTTATAGCAGAAGATACCTGCCCACGGTGCCACACAGTGGGACTGAATCCAAAACCACAAGGTTGCAAAGTGAAGAGTGTTTCTTTGATATTTCTCATGAGTGTTTTTGTGCTGTTGATAACATGCTTGTTATGTGCCACCATTACAGGATATTACAAAGGTCCCTGTTGTTCATGGAAACAGTTTATGTTGTGGTGGCACATGAATGATGCATGAATGTGAAAAGTTAAGGAGGAACAAGAAAATGTTATCTGCTTAAAACAGAACAAGACTAGGAGTGATAACAAATTAGCTGTCAATACTATACAGAAGAAACATGTGTGAGAAATATAACCAGATATGTGTAGATCAGACACAGCAGTGCAAAAAATTGCTGATCTAAGAAATGAAAGACTGATAAAACTAAGAGAATGGTGATGGTGAGGTAACTTAGCTAGGATGTACTCTCATACCAGACACAGTCGAAGCTTTTGTTTTTTGTCAAGCAGAACAACATTGTTTTCACAGAAGATCTCATTTCTCCTTTTAGTCTGATATTTCCTAAATAAATACATAAAAAGTGAGAAACTCATAGCAGAAACAAAAATAAATCATTGGCTCTGAATTATGACATGAAATTTAACTAACAATACATCCACTAAATACTTTTGCTTCTGCTTATCTATTCAAGTGCATAAAAATTTACATATGATAATAATAATGATGAAAATGGCGGTGGTGGCGGCAGTGGTGGTGATAGTCCTGTCTACTATAGGCACAAGGCCTGAAATTTGGTGTAAAGGGGCTTAGTTGATTACATCAACCCCAATGCTTGACCGGTACTTTTTTCATTGACCCTGAAAGAATAAAAGGCAAAGTCAACAGAATTTGAGCTCAGAACATAAAAACATGAAATGCTGCTTAACATTTTGTCTAGCATACTAATGATTCTGCCAGCTCACCACCTTCATGATGATGATGATGATAATAATAATAATAATAATAATAGTAAACAGCCCACACCCTGCACAAGACACTATCAATTCAATAATACAACCACAAACATAAGACACACTCTATAAAGCAAATATCCAATAAAATAAACAACCACCAGCAATTCTAGTACCTAACACATTACATGCACAATGCATAATACCAACACTATACAACAAAAGATTGCACCAGACCCCATAGCAAAAGGAACTGATGCAATACAATACCAGGAAGAGTTTGCAGTCCCTCCCCCCAACAACAAAAAAGAACACAATGCTGCACACACCCCAACAACACAGAGGTGTAGCATGTGATGTAGTAAAAATTTAACTAAAACTACCAAATGCTGAATAATAATAATGATGATGATAATAATAATAATAATAATAATAATAATATGAATGTCCTGATGCAGTACCAGTTAGTGGCTCTCATGGCTTTTTATCTTAACTGATTGGAAGTGTTATCATGTACATTGTTTTGTCTTGATATAAACGATGGGTTACAGCAAATATTCTGCTCAATACTGTAGATTTGCTTGACCTTAACCAGTTGAGCATGTCCCTTAGTGACTCATGATATGTGCATTTCTGATCATGAGCAGAAGTAGTCTGGGGAGCATCATAGGAATTCTTTGGGGTTTGAATAATTCACCTCTGGAAACTTGGGTGTTTTGTTCATCATCCTTAAACAAACCTTATTCAGGGACCTTTTGGGTGGAATGGGCTCCTTGAAAATTTTAATTGGGGCCCGTCCTGCAAGGTTATGCACTGTTTATCCTGATATAAGATTGTCATGTTGCGCACATATGGCTGTGATGCATGTGCCTGGTTGTGATGTATGTGATGGGTTGTCATGATGGGTATACTGGGCTTTTGTATATTTGTACCCCAGTGTCACTTTGATAGCATGCACTGCTCTTTCACTCAATAATAATAATAATGATAATAATAATATGAATAATAAATGAGAACATCACCATACTATAGGATGTACATATTTATACAGATTGGAAAATGACAGCAAACTGTCTTGACATTATTATCAAAGACAAAAAAGAAAAGAAATTCCTAAGAACACAGTTCTGTGAAATGGAAGTTTTTAAAAATTGTTTTGATAATTGTATGCTACTTTATATAATATTTGTGTTGTTAATTTGTAATATTAAAAAAGCTCTTTCCCATTACCTAAGGGTTTCTCTCAATTTAATCATAAAATATACCATGATTTGTTCATAAATCCACATATTGTAGGACAAAATGGAACTAATAAAAATGAATTTTGTACTTTATTTAGCAAAATAAAATGGCACAAATACAATTGAAAGGTGAAAAAATCGACTTTTACAGGGGTTTCATTCGTTTTTTTTTTGATTCAGCACCTCAAAATGTCTTCGTTTTCACTTGGACTCTATGCCTGGAACACTTTTGCTTGTCGGCATTTGATGGACATTCACAGTGCAACATCCATTAGTGGTCAGCCATTTTTTTTTTAGACCAGTAGTGGTTTCCTGGCTTTGCTGTCCCATTCATACAGTAAAGAAGAAAACTTTGTGTCACCTGACTGTTGTCCAAACTACATGCAAATTATTTTCAAGTCACCACAAATCACCCAGTTGTAGTCTTCGAATTTAATCCTGTGTAAGAGTGATACTAAATTTTCATGTTTCTTTCATGATCACCAAGTGTCCAACAGGGATGAAGCATATTAATTATCATTATGCAGTGGAACAGCTTTAAGACTCTTTGAAAAGTTATTAAAGAGTCTCTCTTTATCAGTGCTGTAACATATGCCAAACTTTCCTATTAGTCCTGATGGGTCTGTACAATAAACAAAATCATTTTCTTTCGCAAAATAGGAAACAAATTCTTTTTTGCAGTTACAATACTAATAGAATGATGCACAAGGAGCTAAAATATTCTTGAATTTAAGTCTGGAACCTGACCTCACTAGATCATTTTATTTACACTGGTTGAATAGTTGAGGCTCTTCATCTTCACTGCTATTGAAGTATTCATCAGCATTGCTATTTTTGCCTTCTGATTCAGAACTCAAGTATATGTCTTCAAGGTTTCCTAGTGGTAATGGAACTGGAACATCTGGTCCATAGGCATCAGGTTGCATTACAGATGGAAGATTTGGATAAACACGGTTTTTCTCACTTTTTGAATTGTGTCACTACAAATTACAATAAGCAAAAGAGGCTGTCATCACTATGACTTTTAGGCTCTCTCCATATCATTGGCATCCCAAAATGTAAATATTTCTATGCACATTTTGTCAATTGTCTTAGTTCTTCAACATAAATTGAGCAGGCCTTGTGAGGTGCCCACTTCTTATCTTGGTCTCCTAATTTCACACCAAAGTAGGCGCAGTAATATTCTTTTGACAAATTCAGTAATGTTTCTGTGACATTTCTTAGTTATAAACTTTCCACAAATTTAACAAAAGTTATCCAGGCTTGCTGCACATCTAGAAGACACATTTGCTTCAAATGATGTGGAGGGCTGTATGGAAAGGGGAAGGGGACATTTTTTAACAGCATATATTTTGTTTACCATCGAAATGTATACATGATATCTTTAAAGAAACATTGAAATGTAACATATGATATGATAAAACAATCTATGTAGCATATATACATTGAAAAAAGGTTGTGAGAAAATAATTGAAGTAAAAAAAATAGGTTTTAACTTAAGCAACGTGACCTTGTAAAGTGCATCTTTCTCTCCTCCCTGTTTGGTGGGTGACTGAAGCTACAGTAATGCAGGCACCTCTCTGTGTAGCTGAAATGGTCTAAATGTTGCTAGATGCACATTTTACAAAATTATGCCTATCAGTTATACTGTTATATCTATTTACATATTGCAATTAATACATACATACAGACATATAAACATGAACTGTAAATGCAAAGATATGCAAAAACCTTACACATGTATGTTATGCTGGATGTGTAATGTGAATGTTGTGTTTGTTGGCACTCCGTCGCTTACGATGTCGAGGGTTCCAGTCGATTCGATCAACGGAACAGCCTGCTCGTGAAATTAACGTGCAAGTGGCTGAGCACTCCACAGACACGTGTACCCTTAATGTAGTTCTTGGGGATATTCAGTATGACACAGTGTGACAAGGCTGGCCCTCTGAAAACAGGTACAACAGAAACAGGAAGAAAGAGTGAGAGAAAGTTGTGGTGAAAGAGTACAGCAGGGTTTGCCACCATCCCTTGCCGGAGCCTCGTGGAGCTTTAGGTGTTTTCACTCAATAAACACTCACAACGCCCTGTCTGGGAATCGGAACGCAATCCTATGACCGCGAGTCCGCTGCCCTAACCACTGGGCCATTGCGCCTCCAATGTGAATGTATATGAACAGTAAAGCACAAATGAACTGAGATAAAATCCGAATGTAAAAAATTTAGATTGTGCAAGGGAGAATAGTATATTGACAGTAACATAGAATGTGCATGAAAACTGACTTTTGAGTAAAAATAAAATGCCAAGAGATATAAGTGACAGGAACATATTGAAAAGGATGATTAAAGACAGGGGAAGATGCAGTGGGAGCTGAACCTCTGGAAGATGACAAAGTGTCATAGCAAGTGGTACGATTCTCCGATGGTAAAGATTTGCCTAACACATGCAGACTTAAAAAAACAAGACACAAAATGATGATGATCATTAATATTCACCCTTACATGCTTGCAAGGGCCAGAACAAAATATGTTGAGGCAGTTTTTCTATGGATAGATACTCTTACTATTTCCAACCCTCACCTGTTTGCATGCCAGGTAATATTTCTCCAATAGCTAGCCAAATTTTTCACACACACAAACACACACACAAACACACACACACACACACACACACACACACACACACACACACACACACACACACACACACACACACACACACACACACACACAGGCGGGATTCTTTCAGTCTCTGCCTACCAAACCCATTCCCAGGGCTTTGGTCAACCCAGGGTTATAGTAGAAGACATTTGCCTAAGGTGCCTTGCAGTGGGACTGAACCCAAGACCATATGGTTACAAAACAAGCATCTTTACCAAGTAACCTCACTTGCAACTAATAAAGGAGTAAAAAAAAGCAAAAGACTGAGTGAAAAAAAGTTATTCCATAGAAACTAAGAGAATTTCTTGGCTGACTGGAAATGTTAATAAACTATTGATTATACCTCGTAGTATTAGAAGATATTCATTTCCATATGGGATATTGAAAGTCATCGAAGGATACCTATTATTGGATAACGAAATATTATAGCTCATGGCAGTTTTTGAATTAATACTGATATGTATGTACGGAATAATGGGTGTGTTGGTAGAATTATAGGTTTTGGACCGTGTTATTCTGGTGTCTTTTTCAGCAATTTTGATCATTTGGGCTTCTAGAACTGACAATTCAGTTAGAATCAAAACTAAAGTTTTCACCATCATGCAATATATGTATATTGATTTTCCTTTAAGAACTTTGTGTGTTTTATGTTTGTATGTATGTGTGTGTGTATATGTATGTATATATGTGTGTGTGTGTGTATATGTATGTATATATGTGTGTGTGTGTGTGTATATGTATGTATATATGTGTGTGTGAGTGTATATGTATATATATATGTGTGTGTGTGTGTATATATATGTGTGTGCGTGTGTGTGTGTGTGTATATATATATATATATATATATATATATATATATACACATGCATCTATTGTTATATGTGTGTGTGCATGCCAAAGTAGACTTTGGTGCATGACAGTCCTTCAACTTGTCAGACCCTGTCAAGCCATCCAACTCATACCAGCATAGAAGCTGGATGTTAACTGATGTTGATGATCATGATGATTATATACATGTGTGTGTGTGTGTGTGTATTTTACTTTGAGAAATATGATAGTAATAGAAAACTCAGACAGTGTGTGTTAAGTCATTTCAGTCAAATTGCTGTGTTTCAATCTTTTGATATTTGTCAAATGAATACTAGATAACTGGCACTCCATCAGTTAAGATAACCAGGGTTTCAGTTGATTCAATCAGTAGAACAGCCTCTTCATAAAATTAATGTACAATTATTGTACAAGTGGTTGAGCATTCTGCAGACATACATAAGCATACCTTTAACATAGTTCTCAAGGTACAACTCATTTTTGCAAGCTGAGTGGATTGAAGCAATGTGAAATAAAGTATCTTGCTCCAGGACACAGTGCACTGTCAGAAATTGAACTCCCGACCTTATGATCATGAGCTGAATATCCTAACCACTGAGCCACACATGCATCTTTGCAAATGTTAAATATGACTATATTAAAGAATATATAGTTTAATCAGTGGGAAATTGAGGTGGAATTTTTTTTTAATGAATAATGGATTACTATATTAAAAGAGAAAAGGAAGACAAATGTTAAAAATTAAAATTTATAATTAAATTTTAGATTTAGAAAATGGAGTTGCAGAAGAAATGTAAAGGAGAAGATGTAAGTTAGTGATGAAATTAAAGGGAAATAGAAAAGAAATAAGCAAAAAGGAATGGAAGAATTGCATTTTGCAATAAGTGGAGTAAAATGTTAAATCTACTAGGTATGGTAAGCTTGCAATGTTAAAGAAAAAAGAATAAAAATTGGTACAAGTCATAAAATGATGCAAAGGAAAAAGTAAATTCTATCAAATTAAGGGTAAATGTTATATTATTTTGTTATCAAATTAAATAATGGAATGATTAAATTATTGGAAGGTTAAAATCTAATTGGATGAATTAAGCAATAGAAATATATTTGGGGGTCTAAGTGATGGTGGAGTGAATGGAGGTAGAAGTAGAGAGTAAGAGGAAGGATATAAAAATTAATGAGGTTAATGATGATGAAGAATGAAAATGATTATATTTGAATGTTATAGAAATGTGAAGGTAGTAGACTTAGAACACATTTTAAAACAATATGCTAATTAGTATAATTAGTCTAATAGTCTCATAAAAATATTTTATTTAAGGATTATTGTACTAGTCTTTGATAGATGCTTGCAATATAATAATCAGTCTTATTTAATAAGAGTATGTGAATATAATATGATAACACATACATACCCATATATATATATATATATATATATATATATATATATATATATATATATATATATATATACACACATACATACAGACAGGTGTTTCTGTGTGGTTAAGAAGTTTGCTTTTCAGTAATGTGGTTTCAGGTTCAGTCTCACAGCATGGTACCTTGGGCAAGTGTCTTCCACTATAGCCCCAGGCTAATCAAATTGAAACACCTGGGAGCAATAGTCAAAGTAACTTACGACAAATGTCTTCCAGAGGACCATCCTCATTTCTCGTTTTGAAAGTTTTAAGGAACCATCCGTTTAGCTGCCTGTTATTTCATTGCTGACTTTGTAACATGCACATGGAAGGATGCATCATTGCTCATGTAAATGCCCAGGTCTCGGTTGACTGTCTCTGGGATTGCAATCTCTCCAAGTCCAGTGTATTTAATTGATATTGCATTTAGTTTTGCATGCTCATAGCATAAGGCTTGAAACTTAACAGTAATAAACTGCGTGCTATTCTTCATAGCCCACTGTGCCGAGATCATACAGTTTGTGACATATCTTTCCATTACTGAATTTATCAAAAGCCTTTGCAAAGTCAAGATATATCACATCCACATTTGATCAGCTGTTTCAACACTCAGTCATAGTGTTGTAAGAGCTGAGTCAGGTATGGTAAGCTTGCAATGTTAAAGAAAAAAGAATAAAAATTGGTACAAGTCATAAAACTGACACCATGTTAGGTGTCAGTCAGCAAGTCATTTGCCTCAAAGAAAGTGGTTAGTTTTCTTCTGACTATTTGTTCTATGACTTTGCTGATGTGCAAGGTCAGAGAGACAGGTCTGTAGTTTTTTGGCCTCTGTCTCTATTTTGACATATTTCTTAAGAAAACTTTCAACTGTTATATGTATATATTATTTTCATGTTTAAGATTTTATTTTTATTTTTATTTCATTTTATTGTATTTTACAAACTCATTTAATCATATTTATAGATAATTCGATATATGGTGTTCCATTTTGCATGTCTTTTATCCAATTTTTATTATACACTCAGCAATTTTTTAGAAAGATGTTTGTATATATATATATACGTTAGGACCTAGATATGTTTTTATGTTGATGTCTGTATTATAGGCATGCATATGTATTTGTATGTGTGTGGCTGTGTATATGTGTAAGTAAGCGTGTATGTGTATACTTGTACACATACGTACATGGATGTATATGTATACATGTATACACTTATATTTGTATGGATGTGTATTTACGTGCATATTTCCATATATTTATATACATGATCTTATATGTGTATTTATATGCTAATATATACTTCTGTATATATGAGATTTTTGTATGCAGGCATGGTTGTGTGCATACATGTATATGTGTATTTGTGCATATATTTATGTCTTACATATATATGCCTGTGTATGTAAGTAACTATGTGCTAGCATCTATGTATTTTGATGTATATATGTATATTATAGATGGTCTAGTATGGGTATATACTGTTGTAAAATATTTATGTAATGCAGCGGGAAAATTTAATTTTAATGTATTAATTGACTTATATTTCATATGCAATTATTTACAATATGTATTTTGAATCTACTCATCGATTTAATGTTTTCTTCAATTTTACAATAGGATGAATTTATATTGAATTAATTTATTTTGTTCATTGCATGCTTAACACCATTAATTGAAAGGACCAATGAAACAAATTCATATCTAAAGGTGTATCCTTTAACTAGTTTTGATTATATCCTTATTTCTGTTCCATTTTAACAAAACTGTCCAACAAACGGGAACGTGAAACTCTGAGTAACAGCTTTTGTTATATTTCTGCTGCTTTTAAATAAAGGATATTACTCTACCTCTAGTATTAGAGTACTCTTTTTTCCACCTTGTTTCACATTTATGTGCTTACTCCACTATATATATATATATATATATATATATATATATATATATATAGATATAGATATAGATAAAAAAGTGTAGATGGCATATGAGTGGGTATATATTTATAAAAAAGAAGTTTGAAAACACCAATATATAAAAAATGAATTTTAATTTAAAATTAAATTAAAATTCATTTTTTATATATTGACATTTTCAAACTTCTTTTTTATAAATATATATATATATATATATATATATATATATATATATATATATATATATATACATATATCCATGTTTATATATATATATATATATATATACATATATCCATGTTTATATATATATATATATATATATATACATATATCCATGTTTATATATATATATATATATATATATATATATATATATATACATATATCCATGTTTATATATATATATATATATATATATATATATATATATACATATATCCATGTTTATATATATATATATATATATATATATATATATATATACATATATCCATGTTTATATATATATATATATATATATATATATATATACATATATCCATGTTTATATATATATACTTACACATTTATATATATATATATATATACATATATCCATGTTTATATATATATACTTACACATTTATATATATATATATATACATATATCCATGTTTATATATATATACTTACACATTTATATATATATATATATATATATATATATATCCATGTTTATATATATATACTTACACGTTTATATATATATATATATATATGTTGATATATATATATATATATATATATATATATTTACTAGTAGTATAGCCTGGTGCTGCCCGGGAGTAAGCTAGGATTATTAAGTGATCAAGTACTTTATTTCAAACCAAGATAAGTAACATCAACATCAGATTTGAGCGAAATCCATTGAAATTGGTTTGGCTGAAAATGGTTTGTTGCCAATTTGATTGGGAAATCCGATAAGGAATCAGTTTATTGGTTATTTCCACTCATTGACTGTTTTTTTTAAAGTTGCATTAGAGATCTGCATAGAAGGTTGATCTGAAGGTTTGCATTGGGGATCTGGATTGGAGTAACTTAGGAAAACTTACCAACAGCCTTAACCAAAAAATAAGGGGGCTGTCCCTTCTAGGTTAACTCTAACCCTAAACCCTAACCGTAACCCTAAAACACTAACCCTGACCCTAAAACCCTAACCCTAATACCCTAGTGGAAATCGTGCTGGTGTTAATCTGAAAAATTACCAAACCCTTTTTGTGGTTCGAAAAATGGGTTGGGGTGTGGTGGAAGCCTCGGAAATTTTACCTATTTATATTGTGTAATTCACTGACAAATTGTTACATATCTCTTTATTTCATTGTTGTTAAATAAATGGATTGTCAAACTTTTTTCTTCGGCATGAAATATAAACAAAACTCTTTCGCTCCCAAAGTAGTGTGTGTGTGTGTGTGTGTGTGTGTGTGTGTGAGAGTGAGAGGGGGGAGAAAGATGAACTATTTAAAATAAATAAATGATTTAAAATAAATATATTTTAATTGTTGTGTGAGAAAGTATATATAATCTCATTATAAAATATAGTGTCTTTCAAAAACATCCTATATTTGAAACTATATCTCATGTTTAAGAAAAAAAAAAAGCATTTTAAGCTGACACTTACTTTGTCTTCTTTACCTACCTTTTCTTTCGTTAGACGCTTTCTGTCTCCCTCTCCTACTTTTTCTTTACTTTTTTGTTAGACGCTGGCAAACAATCTCTATCTCTCCCTCACTCCTCCTCCCACACACACACACACACACACCACATAATTTCTCTCTCTCCCTCACACGCATACACTTTCACTTTGCCATGTTAGCAAACCTCAAAATTGGTAAAAGTTATGGTTGAAAATCGATTTTTACAGCTATACGCGGGTGCCTCTGAGAGAAAAAGTTGACGAAAATGCAGATAGGGTCATGACGAATGTCCTCCTAAAATTGGAGCGACATGCGTGCTAATTTGTGGACGTGCATAACTTACATTCACGTATACACACACACACATCCTGCCTTTTATATATACAGATATACGTTTATATATATATATATATATATGTTTATATATATATATATATATATATACATATATATATACATATATATATACATACATACACACATTTATGTGTGTGTGTGTTTGTGTCTATGTATTTGTTTTGCAAGTTTCTTGTTGTGAAATGTTTTGTTGAAACAGATATTGTCATATATGCAGATAGTCATATTTTGCAATAAACACATGCACTATTTGTTTGATCTTCACTTTAGTTGTATTATTATTATTATTAGTTTTTTTGTCAGAGTTCTTTCATCACACATTCTATGACCTTTTCATTGACTTTCTGCAGTTTTTGTCTCACCTTCTCTCTGGTTGTGTGCTATGTATTCCATTTAGTCTTTCTATACCATAGAGAGACAAAATGAAATAGACCATAGAGAAGAGGAGACACAAAGGACAGAGACTCACTGAAGAGGTCACAGAATATGTGACAAAAGAGCTCTGATAAGTACACTAATAATAATAATAATAATAATAATAATAACAACAACAACAACAATAATGCTGGTTTCAAATTTTGCCACAAGGGCAGCAATTTAGGGAGCAATTTACATAGACCCCAGTGTTCAACTGGTACTTATTTTATCAGTTGAACACTGGGGTTGATGTAATTGACACATTCCTTCTCCCCAAACTGCTGCCCTTGTGAAAAAATTTGAAATCATTGATGATTATACCACCTTCCCTTAGCAAAGAAGGTAGGCAGATCTTTCTCTGCTTAGTGGTTGTGGCTAAAGCGGCTGTATGGTGGACCAATCTGAATGGTTTGAAGACAGGCACATTCTTATCTGGTCAGACCCTCATCAATATCATTTGAAGAGGAAGGTGAGGATAGAGAGGGATGTGCTGCCTTCTAGTGTGTTTATCAAAAGGTAGTTGACAGTGGTAAGACCGCTGAGACTGAATGGATCTACTTTGAGTATGCTCTTCTAAGCAAGAAGAAAGAAACTGGAAGAGGACACTTTCCCATGGTTTGGAGATGCAGAGTAAACAGGGATTTTTGTGTGGGGTTTACCCCTGATTATTCTAAGTGGACTGCTCGCTATTGGGGATTCTATATATTTATAATTTATTTCTCTACTTTCTTATATATATCCTGTTATATCCTTTAATGTGCTAGTATCTCCCCTTGATTGATGTTAACCACACGTTTTTGTAATTTTTTTTTTGTGCTCTAACTTGTCCTTCAATATTGTCCTCCATGTCTTGGGCCCTTGTGGCTAATAAAAGAAAAAAACATTTTTATTATTAGGCACAGGAGTGGCTGTGTGGTAAGTAGCTTGCTTACCAACCACATGGTTTTGGGTTCAGTCCCACTGCGTGGCACCTTGGGCAAGTGTCTTCTACTATAGCCTCGGGCCGACCAAAGCCTTGTGAGTGGATTTGGTAGACGGAAACTGAAAGAAGCCCGTTGTATATATGTACATGTGTGTGTGTTTGTGTGTCTGTGTTTGTCCCCCTAGCATTGCTTGACAGCTGATGCTGGTGTGTTTATGCCCCCGTCACTTAGCAGTTCGGCAAAAGAGACCAATAGAATAAGTACTAGGCTTACAAAGAATAAGTCCCGGGGTCAATTTGCTCGACTAAATGCGGTGCTCCAGCATGGCTGCAGTCAAATGACTGAAACAAATAAAAGAATAATAATAAAACTAAAGTGAAGATCAAATAAATATTGCATGTGTTTATTTGCAAAAGATAACCATCCACAATGTATGTGTGTGTGTGTATATATATATATATATATATATACAAACACATATAATTTACATGCATCCACACATACATATGCATACACAGCACATACACTGCTACACTAAATTACCATAATTCACACATCCATAACCACTTATTTTAATTCATCAATCAGATGATAATAACAAATATGATGGACCTTGTTTAAAGCTGGTGTCTTGTAAAATATATATATAAGTTTGTTGAGTTTAGTGGTGGTGGTGGTGGTATGTAGGAGGGTGTTGATTTGAGCAATGGGATTTTGAATTGCACTCAGTCATTTGTTATTATGTACCAGCATTACAGGTTTAAGGTCTCTTCAATTGTGCACAAACTTCACCTCAGGTACCTGCTGGAACTGCTTGACTGAAACAAAAACCTGGAAGTGACATTATTTCTAATTTGAAGAGAATCATTGCTAGTTTGGAACTAAAACTCTGAGAAGAATTCCATCTTAAACTACAGAAGGCATTCATCTTCATTGTTGTTATTGTTACTGCTGTCAGTGTCTCTACTGAGGTACCGTAATGCAAGGAAGATTATGGTGGTCGTTAGTGTAATGTTTAATAATTGTGTTGGTGATTTTTTGACTGTGTTAACAAGTGTTGTAATGACAGTGGTGTCAGGAATCATTGGGAATGGTGTGGATGATGATGGTGAAACCTTGTAATTAATGACCATTTGATATTCCTATGTGAGTGTTGTTTTCTCAAATGCCCATTATCCTTGCATAACAACCTGATATATCATCACTGTTGCCATATATATCCATATATAGTGTACATTACCAAGGTCATCTTGTTGTTCTCGGAATTGGCCAGCTGAAGTAAGTTGTGTTGTTTAACCCCAGGTGAGCAATGACAGAGAAAATAGAAATGCCTTCAAAAACCATTATAGTGTATTCTGCAATAAAATACCACAGATAGCATCATTCAGTTCTTCTTTTTATAAGATGACACTTCTTCCTTTTATAAGATTGTTGGCTGTTTGGTTAAGAAGCTTGTTTTGCGTATAGCCACATCTGGGCCTAATTTGCTATTGATTTCAAATTTTGGCAGAAGGCCAATTTCAGGGGAGGGATAAGTTGATTCCATTGACGCCAGTGCCCAACTGGTACTTTTATTGACCCTGAAAAGATGAAAGGCAAAGTTGACGTTGACAGAATTTGAACTCAAAACATAAAGATGGACAAAATACCGCCAAGCATTTTGCCTGGTGTGCTAACAATTCTGCCAGCTCACTGCCTTCTGTGACTAACTAATTATTAATCATTTCATTTGAAAGTTAAGACTTCCAAACATCTGGTTGAATGTCTTCTTTTATAAATGCTGTTTACTAAATCAGAGAGTGCACCATTGAAAAATACTTAGTTCAAAATTCAGTGGTTTTACAAATCTTACCTAACCCCATAATTTATCTTGTGTACCCCCAGGGATACATGTACCCCAGCTTAAGAATCACTGCACTTAAAGGATGAAAAATTTCACATACTCAAAATTTCTTTTGCAAATTCCTCAGAGTACATGTATCCTAATTTGAGAACCCTTGTAATCGTATTTCTTTACTGCCCACAAGGGGCTAGACACAGAGGGGACAAACAAGGACAAAGGGAATAAGTTGATTATATCGACCCCAGTGCGTAACTGGTACTTATTTAATCGACCCTGAAAGGATGAAAGGCAAAGTCGACCTCGGTGGAATTTGAACTCAGAACGTAGCAGCAGACGAAATACCACGAAGCATTTCGCCCGGCGTGCTAATGTTTCTGCCAGCTCGCCGCCTTAAAGTGTGGGACGCAACCCTTGTAATCTAAAGATGACTGACCTTGATGTGATTTGAAATCAGAATGTAAAGTGAGGTAGCTAAATACCACAAGGCATTTTGTCTGATACTCCTCAACTAATTTTTACAATTCACTGCTCTAACATTATTCATAATACAATGATAAATATAGTTTATTTTTTAATAATCAACATTTAATTCTTCATTTTTCATTTTCACTTTTTAAATTTATTTGATTATATTTTTGTTTCTGGTTTTAGTTTTTGATCAACTTTGGATGATCATCATGTTTCTTGTGATTAGTATTAATTTCTTGGTGTCAATTATTCCTTCACATTAGTCATATTCAAACAATTAATTTATTGAATTTCACCAAAGGACATGTCTGTTTATATAAAAATACAAGGAATACAAAGAAATTTATATAAAATAATATGAGCAGCACTTCACCTATCAAAATCACAAGAGAAGGATTTTAGTATGTCATGGTGGCCTTGACAGACAAAAGAAATCAAGATATTGAGGCAACCACTTGACTGTTAGAAGTGTTTAGGGTTTTAGGCAGTCATGATTATGAAGTGGCTAAATCATGAAAAAAAAAAAAAAAAAAAAAGAACTGTGTGTCAGGAAATACATTAGCTGTTATTGAAGCAGATTTTTATATTTCGATATTTTACTAATAAATAAAATGTTAAATGTTAGTTTAATTAATTACTACTTATTAATTTTTTGTATGTTTATATACACCACATCTTGAATGTCTTGTTTTCAAGTAACTTATTTATACGTACACATACTGATGATTATAGTTTTATATATGTGTGTGAGTATATATATATATATATATATATATATATGTATATATCCCCCTCTCGTTCTTCCTTGTGTTGTTCCATGCTTCTCCTCTTCACTGCTATATCTCTCTCTTACTCTTCCTCCCTGTCTCTATTCGCTCACCTATGTTCAACTTCCTCCCTTTTCCTCTCTCTACCACTTCTTGTTGATCACACGTGACCTGTGGTCACCTCTTCCTTTCTTCATTTGGCCAGCATAAAGGCAACATGAACTGCTATCTCTCTCTGCTCAAGTTCGTCACCACAGTGTTCAGTATCTCATCCCGTTCGGCTTAACGGCCCTCAAAGTTTGTTTCACTGTTTAGTTTTCCCTGTCTTGGTTTCTGTTTACCACTTTGGAATCCTCCGCATAGCAGGTTGTATTTAATTTGCTTTGCGGGAAGAGCTATTCTAAGAGCGCGTTCTGCCTTATCTTCGAAACGCCTAGTTTAGAATAGAGGCAGCTGATGAAGGAAAAGTTCCATATGTGGCTTGTCTGTTTTCCTATGTGCTCATTCTGTTGTCCGTAAAAAAAGTTCGTTTTTTGTGCTTTGTTTATGTTCCTTATTTTATGTTCCTTGTTTGTGTTCCTTATTTTGTTCACGTTTTTTTGACGTCCTGTACCCGGATATGCATCTATATATATATATATATGTAAATGTAGGTATGTACATATATGTATGTATATATGCATATGCTCACATATCATTTATATTATTATATTATTGAATGCCATGCATCCATTTGCAAGTAAGTTTTAACTTTATATATATATATATATATATATATAAGTAAATTTGAAAGGATATATTATCCTGGCAGATACTGTATTAGCTCTCAGTTAAGTAGTTAACAGCTAACCACAATGATCAGGGACTAGTCACTGTAGTGGAAACATGTGCAGGTCATTATGCGGTATATAATTACAACATAAATTTTGTAGATGTACAAGTTGCTATTCCCTTTACTATTATTAATATTTATATATATATACATATATAATTAGAGTGACTGAAGCAGTATTAATACTAAAAGGTAAAATATTCACCACTTAAAAGTGGATGTTGCATTAGAATACACAAATACCATAATATTTACCAAGGGAGAAAATCTCTCATGATTTTACGCTACATAAAAGCATATTATAGTTCTCGCCAGCAGAAGACAATCACCACTACTTTCATTGCCAGGACTACCAGATCATGTGATTTTGACCTCTTATGGCCTTGCTTGTGGTAGATACCTAGTTACTGGAAATAGCAGTAACTGCTTTGCTAGTGATATACTTAGAAATACAGGGGCCAATTGGGCACTGTTGTAGCTAAAAGCCAGTGAGCTTATTAAAAATAAATTGAGCAACAGAAGCCACAGTCTTCTTTTAATTTCCTTCTACCAAATCTACACACAATTAAAGAAGCTTGTCATGTATAGGAATGATGTAGTATTGTAAGATTGTTTCTTTTACATGTCTACTGACTGATGTTCCGGTGCTGTTGAAATATACAATAGTGTACATAGTTTTTTTGTTAGTTAATTTTTCTGTGTAGCATTTTCTCTATGGTAGTTTTTTAAAGGAAAAAAATTAGCCCCTTTTTTTCTGGGAGTGATGACATCTCATAGGAAAGACAAGATGGTTCATTTCAGATTGAGAAAACTAAATTTTCTTCCTTTGGCATTGGATATCTAAAAGATACCTAATTGACAGCTTGGTTGATTAGGACCACTAGAAATTACTTTAGACTAAAACGCACTTAGGTAGTGAGTGCGGTACTTTTTCTTGTCACAGAAGCTGCCATTGAAACAACAAGAGAATAGAACATGATATAGCCTTGTTGCATACTGTGTCACACTGATTTTATGTTCACATGTCTAGAATGCTCAGCTTCTTATGCTAAACTAATTCAATGACCTGGTAATTCAGTTGATCTAATTGGAATCATGATCAAAACCAATGGAGATCTATCCATTTATATATACTCTATGTATGTGTATGTTTGTATTGATATATCATCTATATTTAAATGTACTCTCTGTGTGTGTATATATATATATATGTAAACATGCATATGCATACATATATGCATACATCATTCATTCATTCATTCATTCAAGAAAAGAGAAGTCAAATCGACGTTTTGAATGTTTCTTATAAATGAATATTGTTTATTTCATACTACACACAAAGTTATGTAGTACATGCGACATATGTAATAGTATTGTTCATTCACTTCCTCAGACATCCTGATTTGAATCACAATTAACTTGAGTTGCATAACTTTGTATGTAGTATATAATAAGTAACATTCATTTACAGAAATGTTTGTAACATTAATTTAAATTCTCTTTTCCTCAATTATCATTTACTCTGTGAGGCTTACAACATGCTTGCTGGATCATACCTTGGATTTGCAAAGTGCTCTGTTTTTATCATTAACTGAAGTATAACTGATCTTCCTTCAGTTTTTGTAATACTTACACTAGCTAAGTCCTAATGTGTACTGCTGATGAGGTGATCACCTGGTTATATTTATCTCCTCAGTTATTATATTTATATGGATATATACATTTACAAACACATACACACGCAAATGAACTTTAAACATGTCTCCTAGTTCATTATATTTCTCTCTGGTTGTCTTTGTTAGACTTACAAAGAAATACTGATGTTTTGAAAATACATTTTGCAGATATTGATTAAATTATAAGTGCTTAGAAATCAATCATAACTAAACAGAATTGTTTAGTTGTTAAATTATACAACTGTCATGGTGTAAAGATGAAAAAGTTTACAGCGGCCATCTTTATCGTTGAATTTATTTTGTAGAAATATTTTTTAACAATTCTTAGCTTCATTGTATTGTGAACTGAAGTTTAACTTGATTTTTGTTTAAATATCTTTTTACTTAACTTAGATTATATTTATTTTTGTAAATTTGTTGTGACCTTTTGCAAATATATTGTGACAATAAAAATATCATCTTCATCATTACCATTGTTTTAATGTCCACTTTTCTATTCTTGCATGGGTCAGATGGAATTAGTTAAGGTAGATTTTCTATGGCTGGATGTCCTTCCTGTCACCAACCTTCATTTTTTTTCAAGGATAGGTAATATTTCCCCAAGACCAGATATGTTTTCACAGAAGATTGGAAATGCATGCTGGCACTTGTATGATGCTGAATTGTATACAACTATTATGTGATATCAAGACAAGGAAGCACAAATACACACATGCATGCATACATGCATAATGTATGTATATTGGCTATATGTAGTAGGAGACATTTGAGACAAAAATGAAAGTATTTTAAAATATCAAAAAACATCATCTAGATTATGGCTGGGAGATAAAAATTTACTGAAAGTAGCTGCCCTCAGCTTCCACTACAGCCTCAAGACAGCTCCAGAATTTGTCGTATGCATTCCTCACTATGTCCTTGGAAGATCTTCGAATATCTCTTTGATTTTGCCCTCCAGTTTAGCCTTGGAGTTTCAGGCAGAGCGGTTGGTGTCTTTCTCAACCACACTCCACACAAAGTAATCCATGGGATTATGATCAGGAGAATCTAAAAAAGCAGAAATTGGGGCTGGTGAAGTTGTAACAATTCTCTAACAATCACTCCTGACTTTTTCTGGATGTAAGGCAAGGAGCTGAATCTTGCTGCCATAAACATGGCCTTCCAACAGCAACCCTCTCCAGCCAGAGTTTGATCACAGTCTCCAGCAGCTTCACATTGCCGTCTGAATTGAGCCTAAAGCCTTTTTCAAAGATGTGGGGCAGCATGATGTCATCATCACTGGAGACTTACCCAACGACCATTACATTTTGGGGGAACTTTGTTTTCATGATACATTCTCCAATTCATCAAGCTGTTCCTGAAAAAAAAAGGAGACAAAAAATAGTCAAATTTATCTCGAACACCTATTATCATAAGTAGGACGGATCTGATCATCAGTTGAGTCAGTTGTTTAGATAAATGAACTCATTTTCTTTGGCAAGTAAAAACAAGTAGCCTTCCTCTATTTAGCGGCTACAGGCAAAGGTGGATGTGGTTGAAAGATTTATAGACAGTGGTTTTCTGCCCTTGCCAAGCTCTCATCATTTTCAAGTACCACTTGAGGAAAGTGAGAGTTGATAGAAAGATGTTGCTCTCTGATAAATTTATGAGATGAGTGAGATTGGCAAAATTTGATTTTGCATGTAGAGTAATTTTATTAATAATTAATTAATCAGATTTTGAACCCAGAAACATTTCTTTATTCTTTTCCTGGATGTTTTCAATTACTAATTAAGTCATTTATATTAATCAGATGTAATTATAAAAGGATAGAATTATAGGCACAGGCATAGCTGTGGTTAAGAAATTTGCTTCACAATCATGTGGTTTGGTCCTACTGTGCAACATCAAATTTGTATGGAAGATTTTTATTTAGATCCCTATAAAATGGCAAGTTTGTATCATAGAATCAGTGTGATCATATTCAAATGCATTGGTTAATAAAGATTTTGTGCCTTTTCTTTTAGTCAAGTTTTACTATTCTCCCAACCTCGCTCTCCATCCACCCTAGCCATTGATCATGCCTGTTTGGTTTCATCAGTAAAGGACAAACTCCTGCAACTGCCTTATACTGGAAGATATAGATAGCTAGAACAACTATGTAAAACACCATAGAGTGTATTTGTTAATCTTATATAAGAAAATATGCCTAATGTTGGTGTAAAATTATTTGGTTGTTATAACTAATAAACAGAACATACAAATCTAATGGCTGAAGGATCTCAACTCAGCCAATATTGTACTGTTAGGAGAGTTCAATAAGTTGAATTACTTTGATGAGTAAAGAATTTAACATCTCAGGCAACTGTGTCTAAACTCAAAGTAACAAGACCACTTTCTCTCTCTCCTCTTCATTCAAACAAAGGGTGAAAGCTTGAAACATTGAATTCTTCACTCAAAGCAAACAAACATATCAAACATTTCTATCAAAATAATGAAAATGTGGCAATGGAGAACAACAATTAAATTTATGGAAAAACAGGAAAAACGCATGTGTGTGCGCACACACAGACACACACACACACACACATGTGCACAAGCTCCATTCCTTATCTGTTGTCGACCAAATATCACCACAATTTCAGCAACTCCTGAAAATATTCAATTTGGTATTGTCAGCAATAAAACTTGCTGGAATATAAATCAGTGGACATGATAGGTGAACAAGGACAGGCATAAGTGAAGTACAATATCAAGAAATAAATAGGCAAAGATTGTAACACTAAAAATACAAAACAGCACAGAGAAATATTTATATATAAAGAATGCATTTTGAGTTTGCAACAAAAAAAAAAGTCAAACTGTTCAAAATAGCACTAATAAGAAAAATAGTCGTCCTTTCCAGCTTGAGAAAAAATACAGTAAAAATCTTTTAAAAACAAACTCTTCTATGAACATGCCTATTGACTAATTAGGATGCTGACCACCACTATGTTTATTGGATTGCTAGTTTTACTCCAAAATTGAGTCAGATCAGTACTAGATTCCTCAGATTTCAGAGTTTGCTTTGATGCGATTGCTACTTCACATATTGCTTCAGTAAGACTGATTTTATATCAGTGAATATCCAGTATAAATCATCTGGTTGTGTAGACTTGGCAATTACTGTATGAGGATAATAACATAACTGCATAAAACACAAGAACTAATTAATCCTATATGAAAATATTTCTAGTCTGGCTTGGAAACTATTTAAAGGTTTATAACCAACTAGAAAGAGAGAGAGAGAGAGCATTGTCAGTATTGATGGCATTATGAACCGTCTGGCTTCCATGCTGGCATGGGTTATACAGTTTTACCGGATATGACATGTCAGAGGACTGTGTCACGATAGTGCCTTGTTTGGCATGATTTCTACTGCTGGTTGCCTTTCCTAATGCCAACCAATACAGGAGTGTACTGGCTTCTTTTACCTTGGCACAAGTTCTTCAGAAGATTGCTTGGTATTTTGCAAGGAAAAAAACTTACAGTGGCCCTTGTAATTAGGGAGAATAACAGAGAGAGTGGGTGATAATTCTAGACAGGAGGATGAGGGACGTTAAGACGAAAGGAACATATTTATAGTTGCTATAGAGTGGTAAAGGTGAGGAGAGTAGTACAATAGTAGTGACTAATTGGAGGGGGGGCACAGGGAAAAGAGGAGAGGGAAGGGATTTTTGACAGGGATTATTGAGAAAGATGAGTGGTTAATAGAGTGGGTTGTGCAGGATGTGTGTATGGGGGGACTGACTATCCTACCTAATAATGGTGAGTTTTGACAGAAGATGTTAGGGGAAGGGGACAGGGAGGTGTCTGTAGGCTAAGGTGGAGAGGAATCCTGAGAGCCATTGGAAGAAGGAGAGGTTGAGGTATCGTGGAGGTTGGTCAAAGGAAGAAAGATGAGAAAGAGTATGAAAAAGTGAAGAAGCTGTTGGGGGAGGGCAGTTAGTGCAGATGCTAGAGGATACCTTTAGATAATATGTATTCTAATTACATACTGAAAGTGTTGTCACCTTATTTAGGAGTTATTCATCTTCAATAATGTTAGAATCATAAAGTTTCTTGCTATCATATTTGTAAATATCAGAATAAATTATGTGTTGATATAAATTTGGTAATCAATAGGCATTATAAATCCAAAATTGTTCTAGAGCAAGGCTAAATATACTCTCAGGATTAGTGCTGGAATTAGAAGTTTAACGTAATCTAAAAGGTCTTCTAAAAAAACCTTGTTTTATGGTGTCTAGTCTGTAGTGGATGTAAGTTAGTTGTGACTTCTCCGAACCGGCCTTGATTTGGGAAGTTTATCCAATTGATGTTCAGTTCAAAACTGGTTCAAAGCAGTATTTAACTAGATTCTGACTGATAAACAACTACAAATAGACATTCACAGTTGTTCAGAGTTGGTCACTTACTGATTACAAAAGGTGGCATAAGTCAAGTACCTGTGGTTAGAATAAGTGGTTCTGTTGAGTAGTTAATGTGAGTACTTTTCTTCTTCTTGCTTCCAGTCATTGAATTGCAGCCAAGCTGGAACTTTCAAGAGGTTTAGCCAATTATATTGACACCGTACTTTACCTGGCATTCATTTATCAAATGTCTAAGTTTACCTATATATATCCCTTTAAAAACTTCTATTGGATCCAGATTTATACTAGCAAATGCACATATGCGTGCAAGCACATGCACACACACACACACACATGCATACACACACACACATGCATACACACACATACAAACATGTGCACACACACATGCTGGAACTCTGCACAGTTTCTGTCTACCAAATATCACTAACAAGGCTTGGTGAATCTAAGGTTAGGTAGAAGATACTTGCCCAAGGTGCCATGCAGTGTCATGAAACCTGAAACCATAGAGTGGAAACTTCTTTAACCAAACAGCTGTCCATCTACAAAACTCCAAATTCACCCACATTAGATTACTGCTGATAAAATCAGGATTGTAACATAAATCTTCTAGACTTCAGTAGGTCTGTGAAGGTCATATGCATGGCCCCTTTCTCAACACCAAACAAATAAAAAAAAAAGCAAAAATAAAGCAATGTCCACAACCAAAAGAAGTCTTTTCAACTGCCTCACAAAGATTCAATCCCTACAACGTTATAAGCATTAGTACCAGATGTTTTATTTCTTCTCTCTGCTACCTGTCTACCTGTACTCAAACAACCTGTTCTCAGAACTCTTTTGATGTAAATTTCTTCCAACCACATCTCTGTAATTCACTGGTTTTTCACACACTTGCCATCCCCCACTGTATCATACAGTAACTCATTGTGACTCTCTTTTAGAGATACTCATAGTGAACACAAACCAGCATCAGTCTCACCACCCAGGATGATCTACAAAAGTCACTTCCCTGTCTCCTTTAAGTAAGGAGTATGAACCAATTCAGTAACCTCTATGCAGTTAATGAACCTGCTAGAAATAACACTAAATTTCTCTCAGATCACACCCTTCTGTCTTAAAGGGGGGTGGGATCATCATCATCATCATCATCATCATTTAACATCCATTTTCCATGCTGGGTAGGATGGTTTGACTGGAGCTGGCAAGCCAACGGGGAAGTCAAGCCCTATTGTCTGATTTGGCACAATTTCTATGATTGGGTACCTTTCCTAATACCAACCATTTTACAGTGTGTACTGGGTACTTTTTCCATGGCCCAGCACCAGGAGTGTAGGGTCACCAAGTAACTTGCAAGATAATGTCCTCAGTTAGGTGAGGATTGAAGAATAATATAGAAGGAGGTGATCTGATCTTAGTTTAATATGGGATGGTCATGGTTGCGCTGTGTTTGGTCATAATTTCTCCACTCAATTGGGTCTATCCTGGGGTTACACAAGAACTCTTTAAAAACATGCTTCTTGTGTTTTACCCTTTTGGTATTCTCAGAACTTCAACATTATATTTTTTACTTCATTTATATTAGTTTTTCTTCTTGTTTGTGTTGGTTTTCTACCATTATCTGTAGCAGATTTGTGCTTCCTCTTAGACAACAAGAAGAATGAAAACAAATTTGCATCATCATTATCTTAAAATAACTGTTATATGACTTAATATGATAATTATAAGAGAAATCCTAGAAAAATATCCATGAATAAGAAAACAAAGAAGTGTTTGTACTAAATCACAGAGAATGACTGTTATGTGCTGAAGTACTAATACAGAAATGTAATGATTTGCATTCTGTAGTAATCAGAACATTGAAAAATTAACTATGGCTGAGATATTCGAGAAATTTTTTTGTACATGTACATATATTTCATTTCATATCTTTGTTTATATAAAATTATTTTGTCAATGCCTCTACTAATGCCGCTGTTGTTGTTGTAGAGACACACGTCAGTTGTGATTGAGAAGACTTGTTAGTCTGTAATAATTATTTCAGGTGGTTCAGGTGACTCATAAAAATATGTCCTCCACCTCCTCTTTCTCCATCATCATTGTTTCATGTCTGCTTTCCATGGGTTGCCATGGTTGGAGTTAATCTATATATGACAGTACTGCTCACCCAGACTGACTAGAGGACCACATTTCACTTGCATTTCATTTTTGGTTTGGTTCCAATGGTTTGATGTCCATTCTCATCCCGTGTACTGTATATCTTCTATTGACTTATATTGTTTTATTTTATTAATATATTTTAACTTTTATTAACTTATATGAATTTATTAACTATATTTTATATTAGCTTATAGCTCTTAGAGAGAGAGAGTTTAATCAACTCTATAACCACAGTTATATCAATTATTCACCAGTTTAACCTAAATACAGCAACTAAACCTGGTTTTATTTGCTTAAATGTCATATTTGAAAAGTTTTTATATGAGTTAGTCAGAAGTAGAAAGGAAACACCCATGAACCTTTTCAAGAACTCTGAAAGGAAGAGAGGAATTTAGCCTTAGACCAGAGATCCGGTCCAAATGTTTGCCACAGAGTGGACTCTACTAAAGGTACTCATGGATCAAGTGGTGGTGTTAACCCTTTTAATACCAACCCACCTGAGACTGACCCCGAGTTCTATGATGCACACTTCCTGTTGTAAAGTGTTCTAAATCAACACCTTTGCTCTTTGCTCTTTTACTTGTTTCAGTCATTTGACTGTGGCCATGCTGGAGCACCACCTTTAGTCGAGCAAATCAACCCCAGGACTTATTCTTTGTAAGCCTAGTACTTATTCTATCGGTCTTTTTTGATGAACAGCTAAGTTACAGAGACGTAAGCACACCAGCATCGGTTGTCAAGCGATGTTGGGGGACAAACACAAACACACATATATATATACATATAGATATATACAACAAGCTTCTTTCAGTTTCCGTCTACCAAATCCACTCACAAGGCTTTGGTCAGCCCGAGGCTATAGTAGAAGACATTTGCCCAAGCTGCCACGCAGTGGGACTGAACCCAGAACCATGTGGTTGGTAAGCAAGCTACTTACCACACAGCCACTCCTGCGCCTGTCAAAATTTCATATAAATTTTTCTTTCAAACACCAGCTTCATTATGACATTTATTTTAGAAACTTAATTATTTCCAAAATTATTTGAAACAAAAGCAATTTAATTTCAATAGTGACTTTAAATGTCTTTAATGTGGGCCTCAAACAAACACACACACACACACACACACACACACACACACACACACACACACACACACATATATACATACAAGCTGAATGGTAAATGGAAGTGGTTGATGGACATTTATTCATATATCTACATGCATCTGCATGGGTTGTATGTTAGCTGTTAATCCTGGTGAGGAAGCTCACGAACAGCGATATGTTAGAACCTGTGCAGTGTGTTGGTGCTGTGTGAAGATGTTGTTGATAACATTGGTGAGAGACATGATGGTGGTGATGAAGATAGAGGTCACTGTAATGTGGTCAGTGGTTAGACCTTAGAAGGTCTGGAACCAACAGATTCCAAGACTAAGAAGAGGTGAGTCTTTATAGCTAATAGTAGGCTCAAATGTAGCTTAGAACAGACTGTCTCATGATTTATTTGGAGGCTGCAAATGGTTGGGTTGCATATTGGCACACGATAGAGTAAAAGACAAATTGCACCAGTACCAACCAATCAGAGTGATAGACACAACAGGATCCAAAACAGTGCCCAAAGGTTACCTGTTACTTACTACGTTCATATGTATGTATATATAATAGAGAGAGGAAGTTCACTAGAGTTTGCTACATTATAGAAGGATAGTGTGGTCTTCCATCTATACTACCATGCCTATATGCTTTTCAACCTGTGTATTTTTGAAGTGAAACATATAGTGGCTGGATGTATTTGGCATCTACTTCTAGCATATAAGCATGGTAGTTTCTGTGCCTTTAATTATAATTTTATTCTCTGCAATTATCTCTCTTTCTTTCTCTCTCTTTCTCTCTCTTTCTCTCTCTCTCTCTCTCTCTCTCTCTCTCTCTCTCTCTCTCTCTATATATATATATATATATATATATATATATATGATGGATTTCTTTCACTTTCCATTTGCCAAGCCCATTCAAAAAGCTTTGGTCATTTTGGGGATATTGTAGAAGACACTTGCCCAAGGTGCCACACAGTAGGACTGAACCTGAGACTATGGTGGTTAGGACACCGACTTCTCAACCACACAGCCATGACTTACGAGCAAAAAATTACATCTAAAATTAAAACCATAGCATGCTTTATATATATATATATATATATATATATATATATATATAAAACTCAGCTTGCGAAGACCTGTTGGGGCAAGTGAGACCGAAACTGAACCAAATTTGATGACTGGCACCCGTGCCAGTGGAGTGCTAACGGCACCATCCGAGTGCGATTACTTCCAGAGCAGCGGTCTCGTTCCCGTGCCAGTAGCACGTAAAAAGCACCATTTGAGCATGATCGTTTCCTGCTTCGCCTTACTGGCACTTGTGCCAGTGGCATGTGAACAAAACACTGGACTGACTCCTGTGCAGGTGGCACATAAAAAACACCATTTGAGCGTGGCCGTTGCCAGTACCGTCAGACTGGCTCTCGTGCCAGTGGCATGTAAAAAGCACCCACTACACTCTCAGATTGGTTGGTGTTAGGAAGGGCATCTAGCTGTAGAAACTCTGCCAAATCAGATTGAAGTCTGGTGTAGCCATCTGCTTCACCAGTCCCCAGTCAAATCGTCCAACCCATGCTAGCATGGAAAGTAGATGTCAAATGATGATGATGATGATATATATATATATATATATACACACACACACACACACACTTACTATAAAATGCAGTTTCACCTTCAGTAAACTTGTAATGTATAATGCTGTTAAACCACTTGACTTTATGTGGCAGAAATGTAAATTCCAATTTACAGGCCTTATCTCCACATTGACTTCCTCTTGCTACAACAATATAACATGAATCATGGTGGTTTGGCTTGATTGCAGTTCACTTAGCAAACAATATTTTAAGTTTGAACTGTTTAATAATAACATTTAGAATGTTATGAACATCTCTGGCAAATTGTAATAAACTGCAAATAGTTAATTTATTTACTGGGTACGAACAAGAATAGTGTATTAATACTTGAAATTGAATCTATTAATCTTTTTCACACCAAGCTCAGCCATCCAAAACTGTTTGCTTTGAAACAAACCTTTGCTTTCTTAATTATCTGAATTAAAAACCTTCCATTATACTTTCATGTTAATTTTATGCCATGGAAAACACCAACTTTAATAATGATAAAGGTATTTTAGTAAATACTTCATTATTTAGAATATTAATTGAAGCAATTGCAACAAATTTCAGTCATCATCATCATCATTTTTATTATCTAGTTTTGCATGCTTACATGGGTCAGATGGAATTTTGTTAAGGCATATTTTCTATGGCCGGTTGTTCTTCCTGTTGCCCACCCTCACCTGTTTCCAGGTTAAGTAATATTTCCGCATGACCAGATGTTTTTTCATGGAAGACTGGACACAAACAACCTTGTTCGTATCTTGATGGTTCTCATTTACAACCATTACATGATATCAAAACATGGGTACATGCGCACACACTCACATATATATGCTCACACATGTACTCACATAAACACACACACACATATACACACACATGTATACACAAAGGGCTTTTTCCAGTTTCTGTCTACCAAGTTCATTTGGTCAGTCCAAGGCTAAAATAGAAAACATTTGCCCAAGATGCCATGTGGTAGAACTGAACCAGAGATGACATGGTTGGGAAACATGCTCCTTAACCTCACAACCATGCCTGTACCTGTTATAGGGTAGCAAAAATGTTAAATAACTATTTCACAGTTTTTCATCTAAAATGTATGCCTCAACTCACTTGGATCTAAATCATCTTGTTTTCAGTTAAGCTAAGCAGATAAGCTAATATGCCTAACCTAAAGACATAGCTTGAACCTGTTTTAACTCTCTTAATCAATAAGTGTCTACACTTCTCTGTTACCAAATGGAAATCATGACAAACTGTCTCAGTTCCTTTAGCTGCTAACCTATTTCTTGCTAGTCAGTTTTATGTCAAGATATTATCACTTCAGATTCACATTTGCCTAAAGCCCCAAACGCTTCTAACAGTCAAGTGATTTGCTTTAGTTAGTTGATTTCTTTTGTCTTTCAAGGCTATGTCATACTAAAATTCCTGCTCTTGAGAGCTTCAGATTCTGATGAATGAAGTATTGCTCTTGTTTTCACTTCCTTTGAATAACAGACATGGCCTTTTGAATGAAATTCAATAAATTAATTGCTTCCATCTGACTAACACTTTCAATAAAAATTTAAAAAGAAAACTATGTAATAATAATAATAATGATGATGATTCAAAATTAATCAGAAATTGAAGAACAATCCCACCTGAGCATTGAAGAATGGTTGTAAAATAGAAAAGAAAGTATCTTTAAAATGAAGTGAAGCTTGTGTACAACTTTTGACCAAATTTAATTTACTTGCAAGATGGTGCTACTAAACAAATTAATTTCTATAATCTTAAATGTCAACTTCTGCAAGAGATCTTGGAAATGTTCTAGGTTATTGATTTTCATGTGAGAGGATTTTGGTTTTGCTAAACCCGCAAACTACATGGTAATTTCCAGTTCATTTGACCCTTCACCACCAATTTATTCTCTTCCTGTTATTCTTCTTGCTCTGTGACTGCTTTAAGTGTAACATCAGGCACCAAATACCAATAACACTGACGAGTAACAGGATACGATTTTTAGATAGATTTTTAGATGGTTATCATCAATAATTGTTGAAATATTCTAATTTTCTCTCACAAGCCACAACAAAATGATTGAACCTCTGTGTGAGTCACTCAACCTGCTAGAAAGAGCAGCTAAATTTTCCTCAACTCAAACTGTACTGCAAAAGACAAAAAGAATATATTGGACAGTATAGGACAGTGTATATGCAAGTAAACGTGATGGTCATGCCTGGACTGCTTTGATCATATGTCTACTTCATTTGTGCTACATAGAACTGAACAATACCAACAGCAGGTTTTTCACTTTTAGCACTCATAAATTGTTTATTTTAGTAAAAATACTGAACATGCAATACATATGGATCATCATCACCACCATCATTATCATCATTACATCTGTTTTTCATGCTGGCATGAATTAGACATTTTGACAGGATCCATTGAGCCAAAGGACAACATCTTGTTCCAGTGTCTGGGTTTTGGCATGGTGTCTGTGGCTGGATGTGCTTTCTAACACACCAACCATTTTACAGAGTGTACTGGGTGCTTTTTTTTTTATTGGCACCAACACAAATGAAGTCTCCTTGTAACCTGCAAGACTAAAGAGACCTTTTGACTGAAAGGGGGATAGAAGATAGAGTGGTTGCTTCAAGTAGGATGTTGAAAGGTATGATGTGGGGAGCAGGAACATGTTTACTGTTGTGGAGAGTTGTGGCTACCTTGCATTTTAGATGAGGTGGACGGAGTGTGCTGAAAGAGAGGCAAATATGGTGGTGACAAGGTGCCAGAATGTACACTTGTCATCATGTATCCATATATATATATATATATATATATATATATATATATATATATATATCATCATCATCATCATCATCTTTTAACATCTGTCTTCCGTGCATTCATGGGTAGGATGTTTGACAGGAGCCAGCCAAGTAGAAAACAACTCTAGGTTACAGTTTTAGCAGGGTTTTTATGGCTGGATGCTCTTCCTAACACCAACCTCTCTGCAGAGTGAACTCAGTGCTTTTTACATGGTACTAGCTCAGGTAAGATTACTTTTGGCATGATTTTTACAGATGCACAAATTATTTGTTTATAGTGTCCCACCCATGGAAGGTGGACGTTAAATGATGATGATGATGATCAAATGTTTGTACTTCATATCACTGTCTCCATCAAATCAACATTGTCTGTACAGGTGCACTGTGTACCATGCATCAGGCTTTGAAGTGATCACAGAGCAACATGAGATGAAGTGTTTTACTTAAGAACACAATGCACCACCCAGTCGAGGAATTTAACTCCCTCACTACTAAGCTATGTGCCCTCATTATACAAGTTTATATGTATATATATATAATTTGCAAAGTTATTTGGTGATCCTGCCAGTGCAGGTGTCACTTAAAAAGCACCCAGTCCACACTGTAAAGTGGTTGGCATTAAGAAGGACATCCAGCAGCAGAAAACCATGCCAAAACTGACTTCACCTGTGTGAGTGCCGCGTAAAAAGCACCCAGCTCACTCAGCGGAGTGGTTGGTGTTAGAAAGGGTATCTAACCGTAAAAAAAAACCATGCCAAAACAGACACAGCAACATGGCACAGGCTCCTGCCTGGCCAGCTCCTGTCAACCTGTTCAACCCATACTAGTATTGAAGGAGGTTGTTTAACAATGATGATGATGATGAGTACTGTCAGGTCATTGTCAGTGCTACTGTAACATATAACCCAGTACAGCCTGCTTGGCAAGGAGATTGGTTTTTGTAGGACAAGACAAAAGACAAAACCTATCAAAGGATTGATGAACTCAGTAGTCTCAACAACCATCCAACAGCTGCAAGTCAGAGATGCCTTGTCTTTGTTTAAATATCTCTTGAAAAGAAGGAAAATTCTGATCTAACACTTACAACTTTGTTTGCATCTAATGTTGTCGCCTAGTTTGTCTTTTTGGGAAAATTCTTGCATTGTTTAGAGAGTGGGCCTTACCTTATTTTGAAAAGTTTCAGGCTCAGGTATTGCTTTTTTTTTTTTAACATCTGTTATGTGTTGCATACTATGGCTGGCCATAGTCATAAAATGCAAAACACTCAATGATGGAATGAAAGTGTATGTGTGGGTGGGGTAACTCTCTGAAAATGTGGCACCCATCATTGCCACATGGGTACTGCTTTAGGAGAACAGGCAAGTGATGACATTGCTTAGGATCAAATTACAACCATCATGTGTGTGTGTGTGTGCGTGTTTTGGTATGTGTGGGTGTGTGTGTGTTTTCATTCATTCATTTGTTTCTGCTAGAAATATTTGAAATATTCCAATGTTAAGTTCTTGTATCAAGGTTCTGTTGGTCAGCAATACTAGATATATTCATGTGTACTAGAAATAAGTAGATAGCTGTCCCAATATAAAACAAGTATTTAACAATAGACAGAGTAAGATGAGATAGTGTAATGTATATGGTAGAGCGATTTAACTTGTTTGTTTGCCTAACTGTAGCACCTTAGTCAGTCAACAAGTTTAATTCTAAGTGGACATACACAGGGGCACTCTTTAAATTTGTAAAAAAAAAAAAAAAAAAAAAAATGTTGTGTATGATATAAAGAGGATTTTCTCTCTCCTTTTTAAATATTTTTAAAATTATAAATTTGAACATGTGTGCATAATTCATCCAAATGGTTTACAGCTTTTAGTATTGGCTGTTCATGAATATGTGTTTGTTTGCTTGTATGTATGTGTATGTATATATATGTGTGTGTGTGTGTGTGTATGTGCATGTATGTGTGTATGTATGTATATATGTATGTGTGCACATGTTTTTCTCTTTTTATTTTTTTTTCACACAGATGCATGCTCAAACACACCAATACACATAAACATGCCAATGCACACAATACTTTATGTCTATAAATAAACATTATGTTTGAAATGTGGGACATAATTAATAACAAAATATTCAGAAGCTATTTAACATGGTTTTCTAAACTTGTGGACATAAAAGTACTTCCTCGTTAGGTTCTGTTCTTGTAGTAGCAAGATAACAAACTGGACAACAGTTTTATATTTCTAATAGTAAGTGTTCTTCTGTGATATCCATTTGAATAGTACTATACAGGGAGGTAAATCTTGTTTTTATAATAACTACAATACCAACTAAACTACATGGATCTGGATGAGTTGTGAAGTAACAATGAAGCCAGTCAGTTTAATCCTTATCATAGTCTGTCAGACTGGCTTTCCTGGGGGCCATAATTTTACAAGGAGATTAAATGCATATTGATATGACATTATGTAATAAAACAATGGCATTTCTCACAAAACTAGTTATGTTATTTTCTTATCCTAATTTATTTGAAAGCATTAAATAAAAGCCTTTGTGTAGGGGTGATACAGTAAAGTTTGCATGGGTTAGTTACCATCATCTTCATCTTCTTCATCATTTTATGTTAACTTTCCATGTCTTGTAAGTTATATGGGTCATTATAGTCTGTGTTACTTTTTATTCACAGTTACTACCTTTCTAGCTGACTCAGAAGACCACATCTAATACAAACATTGTAGTTTCGGCTTGGTTTGTATCATTTTTGGTCTGGTTTCTACTGTTTTGGGCTTGGCTTCTATGGAAGGCTGTACTTCCTTTCTATAACCAACCACTTCACAGTGGGAACTTGATGCATACTATCATAGCTCCAGCATCTGGGTGGTTATCTTGTCCTCGACAAGACTAAAGGGTTAGTTGTAGGATTAATCATATGATTCTGTATTTTTACAATGTCTTACATATTCATTCTTAATATATTTCAGCAAATTCATATGTAAATATGCTAATCTTTGTTGTATTTTGTCATTGGAGAACAGCTTCACCTTTCAGATGAATGTGTGTTTATCACACATTCAATTCATTAGCCTAAGGGAACTTTGAAGCACCAAGTTTATGATCAATGAAGAGAATGGATGTTAAGGTATATAGATAGAAAGTTGATTGCATCTGTATCAATGGTTTGTTAGGGTAACATGTATGGGGGTTAATTAGGTCTGGTCATAAATGGAAGCAGTACTTAGGTCTGGTTATGACTGGAAGTAGTAGTTAGGTCTCAGAACTAGAAGCAGTAGCTAAGTCTTAAGTATAGAGTTCCAATACAGTGGTTTATAGTTCATGGTCTGAAGTATAGTAGTTCAGCAAAGTGGTTTTTGGATATTGCTTTGGATATTGCTTTGTATTCAGTGGTGTGAAATATTACAGCTCAGCAAAATAGTTTCTGAGTTTTAGTCTGAAATGCTCTGGTTTAGTAAAGTGGTTTTATAGATCAAGGTTTGAAATAACAGCTGCTCAGCAAATGTTTTTCTAGCTATGGTCTGAAATATGTTGGTTCAGAAAGAGGTTTTTAATTCATGGTTTGAAATACAATCTTTTAATGAAGAACAGATAAAGTTTACTTGCTAATGAGATCTTATCAGAGAAATTCAAGGAATTCATCAAAGTTCAAAGAATTTAACAAAAAAATTTTAAGAATTTAGCAAAAAGAAAAAAAAAAATTCAAGAAATTTAGAGAAATGGAGTGTGGGGATAATTCTGCTTCTATTTTTAAAGTGTGTGTAATGAATCACATCTACTGGGTAACTTTTATTAATGTTTTTTTTTTTTTTAATTTCTTTATGGAAATATTGATCCCACTGTTTTCCATTTAGAGTAATAAAGAAAACAGGTCCAATTGTGGTTTCAATATTCTCTTGTCTTCACCTCCATCACATCACTTATAAGTTTCAGGCTTGGTGCCACCATCAAAATACAACATTCTTCTAATAATATTCTATTTCTGCAAACATCTGCCATTTTTTAATCTTTTTGTTATTTTTTTAAAGTTTATTTTTTTTCTGCTGCTGCCAACAAATCATTCTTAAACTCACAGTTATTATATCCTGTTATTTTCCAATGCCATCCCTACCACACCTATAACATTATATTAAACATTATTGTTTGTTTTCACTGTACTGTAAGCATCATTTTCTCAATTACTAATCCAACATTTTATCTTATGCTATCACAATCATTATATTTTTTTAATGCTACCTCATCAATGTCTCAAACATTACAATTACAAACAACAGTTTTGTCTTTCTTCTTAACATTTCCCATTCTGTTTTATTTATTAGAAATAAACAAATCTTTCAGTAGTATTCAAAAGTTATTGCCTTCTGTCAACAAAAATTATAGGTTTTAAACCTGTAACTTGATAAGATCTTTTTTCTTTAAATTCTTTTTGCAAGCTCTCACTTCCTATCAATTGAACATTTTTTTTGTTTTTAAATCTTTTTCTTTTATGTTTTTTTTTTTTAAATTTCATTTTTGTATTTTCTCTCAGTTCTTTTCTGTGATTTTAAAAATAAATCTTCACACAGCTAGCAAGATAAAGGAATTAGTTATAAGCTCCTTGCTTTAATTATATTCAGAAATATTTGCACATTCATCTGCATTTCCATTTAAATGTGTAATTAACAGATGTTCCTTGTCTTAGAAGATTACATTATGTGATATTGGTTCATTGATAACATATTGTACTCATGGCATCTCATTGCTTGAGTGTGGAAACTACTTTTGAATGATTTAACGTTTCATTCTTCTCCAGTTGAGATGTACCAGTAATACACTGATAGTAATAAATTCAATTAATGGTTGAATTCATTAACCCTTTTGATACCAACCTGCCTAAGACCACCCTTGGCTCTACAATACAAACTTCCTGTTTTAAAGTGATCTAAATTAAAACCTTCCATAAAAATTCAATGTTAATTTGTATTCCGAACACCAGCTTAAAACGAACAAGTTATTTTGTTAAATTCTCCATCATTTTCAAAATTAATTGAAACAAAGGCAGTGTATTTCACCAGAAATATGGTAGCATAACGGTTACCATCTTTGTTTGTGTATAAGTTGCACCTCTAATTTAATGTTAAATGTTGGTACAAATTTTTTTCCCCCTTCATAGTTTTAGTTTTGCCCTGTGTATTAGTCACACCCTAATTTTTCTTAGTTAAAATCAGTTACAACATAGTGTGATTTATACATGAGTAGATACAGTAAATTCAGGCAGGAAGCTTATCTAGACATTAATAGTATTTTTAACTGTTGATTTATAATCTCTGTCAAAGAACAAGCTGTCCAAAATGTCATGAATCAGAATAACAGTGTCCTGAGATCCAATTAACACCATTTCTCATACATTTCTTTGTCTTACCCTTCAATAGCAACCTACCATTGTTAGCATGACATGTTTTATTTTCATCTATTAGAGGTCGTTCAGCTGCATCACATGTCCATACCTGTAATGTCACCTAACTCTCTTGCATACATTATGTAACTGGGCTAACAAAGCAGCCTCTAGTTTATTACTTGACCTGCTTGAAACAGCACTCAAAATTTCCTCAATTCACACCCAACCATGTCAGAAATGGTCCCTTTGGATGATGTGGTTGTGTCTTCCCTAAACATGGCAAACAGATGGATGGTCAAGGCTGGAATGCCTTTGATCATGGTTAACCTGAAGATCGAAAACAACATTATCTAACCAAGTCAGTAAGAGAGTCTCCTCATGGTCGCTCATCTTGCTAAAAGTAGCAGCCAAGTCTCCCTCATATGTGTGTCCTTTTTATAAGGACATACTGTCATGTAAAAGGACACATTAAATGATATAATACTTGATTCACTATACCTCATAAAAGACAGGATTGTCATGGCTGGAGTGCCTTTCATCCTAGGTGTATTTGTCCATAGCCGACCTGGGGCTATACAACAATATCAATATTATATAATGTCTTTAATTTCCAGTTAGTTTCCCAGTTCTCTTTCCTCTGTGTCCAATGGATCTATTTTAAGATTTTAATTTTAGATGTTTGTCAGAAAGAAAATCAGCGATGTAAACTTTTAATAAAACTGGCTGAGAAGACGGTAAAATATTTGTTTGAGGCAGTTGATAGGATGGTAATCAGACTGGATTGAGATGAAAGTTTTCTTTTCCTGTCTTTTTTAGATAGATTCTTAATATATAAGTTATTCAATGTCAGATGAATAGGTGTTTTGATGTTTACAAGGCGTCCCAGACAAGAGAGATTGATGTGGCTGCTGTCTAAGCCTGACTCATCATTGTCATTGTTGTTGTTGTCGACATCATCATCATTATAGTCATCATACATTTGTTTTCCATGCTGGTTTGCTCTAATGTCTCATTTTTGATATATCTTCTGTAGTTGGATGCCATTTCTTATGCCAATCATTTTGCAGAGTGTACTGGGCATCTTTTTTTCATGGCATTAGCACATGTGAGATCATCTTGTAACTCTTGTGGATTACAAGGTGACAACTCTGCAGAAAAATGTAGGCTTGAAGATAGAAGCAGAAATCTGATCTGACTGCTGACCAATGAAGTGAACTCTACTAAAGTTGTCTGTAGTGTTGGTATTTAGCGCTAAGTTGCTAGTAATTGAACATACCTATGATTAAATTTAGTTGTATCTTGGGAGCGTCATTTTGCCAATAATAAAACTGCACTGGTTATATTTCACTTCTTTTATTAGTCAGCTAGTTGACCAATTGATCTATAGATTGTTTGATTAACTTGTCTGTCAGTTAGGTTTGTTGAAGTTCTTTTACTGCTATTCACGACCTTGTCAATGACATGCCCTTTCTGCATCAAGTCTGAAGCAGTCACTGATGAGGTCATGAAAAGTAATGAGAAGACTTTGACGTACTTAGCTGATTGATTGATTGGCTAAATGTTTAATCAAACAATTGATTACTTACTTGGTTAAATGGTCTACTAGTTGACTACTACTACTACCACTACTACTACTACTACTACTACTAATACCACTGCCACAAAATTGATAAATGTGCCAAGGCCACTTTCCAGAAAGGGAAATTGAAGACTTCACATTCAGTGGTGTTGGATGTTAACAGTCATAAAAGAATTTGAGCAGGAACAAACTTGCAGATACCTTGGAATAAATTAGGGCTCTGGCATTCAGTATGCAAGTATGAAAGAGAAGATCAGGAAGGAATGTTATAGGAGAGTTCGAACAGTCCTAAAATCCAAGTTAAATGCACGTAACAAGGTGTTAGCTATAAGTTCCTTAGCAGTTCAGGTTGTTATTTACAGTTTCAATGTGTTAAACTAGAATATGAGAGAAATAAGGAAGATTGATAGGAAAATCCATAAGCTGCTGACTTGCAATAAGGTGCACCACCCAAAGGTAGATGCAGATCATCTTTACCTACCCAGAGCTCAAGGAAGTTGAGACTTGGTGCAGTTTGAAATTTCCTGCAAAACCACCACAATTGGACTGGCAAAATATCTTGAAACATCTAGTGACTGGATACCCATGTTGAACAGCATGATAGAAGTGCAGCAACTGTAGTTGCAAAGAAGGTGAAATCAATTGCAAAGCAAAATGCATTTGAACAGTTGGCTAATAGGTAAGAACAAAAACCTCTGTATGACAAATATGTGGCCCGTAGCAAACAAGCTGATGTAGACTAGAAGCACACCCATCAGTGGCTATGGAGCTCAGGGCTAAAGGAAGAGAGTGAAGGCTTTATCTTGGCTGCCCAAGATCAGAGCTTATTGACCTGGAACTATCAAGCCAATGTGATGAAAAATGGTGTAGACCCAAAGTACTGATACAGCAACGATGGGATAGAAACATTTGACCACCTAATCTCTGGATGTAAGGTTTTAGCACCTGTAGAGTACAAATCAAGACATGACAGAATTGGCCAATATCTACATTGAATAATGTGTCAGCATTATAAAATCAAAACTACTGACAAATGGAGGGAGAAAATGTAACTATTTTTTGGGACTTCCCAGTATGTACAGACCAGACCAACAAAGCAAATAAACCAGATATTGTTGTGAAAGATCAAAACAATAACGTCTCTTTATTGATTGACATGAGCATACCCTGTGACTATAATATCTCGGCAAAAGAATTTGATAAGCTCAGAAAATATAAAAATTTGCCAATCAAAATTGAAAAGATGTAGCATTTCAAGATGGTTACAATACCAGTAATTGTAGGAGCAATTGGAATGGTCAAAAAAGGAACTGAAAATTATTTAAGAATGATTCCTTGTTTACCATCCATGCAGGAAGAGCAAAAGATTGTCTTAACTGGTACATCACACATATTGAGAAGAGCATTGTTGCTGTGAATTTTCTTCCCTCCCCTCTTTATTTTTTTTTGTTTACTTTTTTATTTTTTATTGTTTCCTTTTTCTCTCTGTCTTTTGTTCCCTTTTTCTCTATCACATGACTTTGTAAATGAACAATCTGGTGTGTTTATTTCAATGGCCTACCAATGTATACAGTACGTTCCTCTGCCCTAGGTGTTAAGAAGACCCTTGGCAAGAAATGGAAACAGAATTGAAAGAAGATGCTAATGAAAATAATAATAATAATAAAAGAAATAAAATAAAGCTAGTGTATGTGTTTATTATTGGCAAATTGACCCCCTCATGATAAAATAAAAGTTGTTTCAACATGTGAGTTTGCATCAACAATTTTATAAACCAAATACAGAAACAAAATATTCTATGATCAAATACTTTCCAACTGTGACCATTTTGCCTATTTTTCAGACATATTGCAGACTAGACTATATTATTCAAGCTGTCCATTGTTTTTAAAGATGGTGTAGTTTGAGGATGATTTAGCTTCTATTTCTAGAAAGGCCTTCAGCCCTAATATAACGGTGAATAAGAACAGCTATTGTATTAAGTGAAATTTTGAAATACAGGCAGTGTAAGCATAGGAACTATTTAGATAATAATATAAACAAAAAAATTAGCTCATTTGGGATAAGAGTTTTAATTAGGATGATAATGATGCTGACCCTAAGATGAATTATGTAAATTACTGATGTGTAATTACATACTGCATTAGATACAACCTATGGATATACTCTTAGATCAGTGCTTCTCAACCAGGGTTCGTACAACCGCTGAGGGTCCATATAAGATTTTGGGGGGGTCCACATAACAAAATAGTAAATTGGGGATCCAAGGTAGTATTTTAAAGTCCCCTGAACAAATTTTGCTTCAGATGTTTGTATTGATATGTATTGCAAGAAAGAGCTAGGGTTCTTTTTCTAACATTTTACATACTTCAACCTACACAAATTATTGTGTAAAGAAACAAAAAGAAATTTTGAAAGAAGTTTCTATAAAACTAGTTTTTAAACATCGAACAGCTATGGGGGCGGGGGGGGGGGGGGGGTCCACCAGAATAGAATAGTAATAAGAGGGGTTCATAGGTAACAAATGCTCTAGATATTTTTTCTTTATATTTTCATCTTTTGTTTTAGTCATTGGACTATGGCCATGCTGGAGCACTACCTTGAAATCAACCTCAGTACTGATACTTGCTCAAGAAACATAAACAAACCAACACTAGTTATCAAGCAGTGGTGGCATTCGATGGGGGTGGGGGGATGAATGACAAACGCAGTCAGAAACACAATCACAAACGCATGCACAGAATAGTAAGATATGTCAAGGGTTACCAAGGAAATGGCAACAGGGAAAGAGAATTCTGGAAATTTATCCATCCATGACTACAATGAAATAAATATCAGATTAACATTTTCAAAACAAGAAAAATATAATAAAAGGGGAAATATTTGACAGGAGCTTTATTTTGCTTGTCTTGGCTGTGGCAAATTTCCAAATATCAATATTTTTATGAGCAATTGACTATTGAATCAAATATTTTATTGTTGAATAATGTACTTTAATCTTTCTTGTTCTTGTAGTTATCTATGTATTTTTTATATATTTTGTTTATTTATTTCATTTTTTTCCTTGTTTGGATGAATGCATCAAATGTTTTTTATACAGTTGGATGCCCTTTCTACTGTTAACCATTTAACTGTGAGAGTAGGAATATGACCTGGTTTTACTTGTTGTTGTCAAAGTTATTGACTTTGCTGAAGGTCACTCAACATTATGGCTGCTGTAAGATTTTAACTTCTAAATGATATGGTCAGTGATCCAGCTCTGTTAAGTAAACATCATGACCAAGTTATTTAGGCTCACTTCTGTATATGTGGATTTGTGCATGAATTTCAAGAGTATAAGAATTATATCCAGATAGTTATTTCAAACAGAAGCCACTCTCATTTCACGAAGCAGGCCTCTTATCTGTTTTCCATCTAGACAGACAGACTAGGTTTTATGTAAAATAAGATGCTTAAAATCTCAATAGAAGCCTTTATATTGCAGATTCATTCATGGGAAAGATAAATCAAGTAACAAAAATACTTGTAAATTTTTGTTTTTACTGACTCAAGCTAAAATAAAAACAAACACGGTTACTACTGTGAATCAGCAGAATTGTTTGGGCGTTGGACAGAATGTCTAGTGGTATTCACTTATGGTGTTTCATGTTGTGAGTTCTAATCCCACCAAGGTCAACTTTGTCATTCATCTTTCCTTGGTTGACAAAATAATGTACCAGTTGAGTGCCGGAGTTCATAAATCTTGTGTCTGTTAGACATTAATATTACCTCTTCTCATAATTTATTTAATCTGTTGGGAGGTGGAAACTCAGACATTGAAATTTGGATCAAATGTTTCACAGTATTTAGTTGTGTTTGTCTTTATTCTTACTTTAATTCCTACCTAGGCTAGCCCTGCCAAGGTTACTAAAATAAATACCAGTCATGTACTGTATCAGTTCAAATGACTATATTTTTCCTTGACAAATAAATATGAAGTCTTATTACTATACTAGAAATAAGTAGAGAATAAGTGTCTCCTAGAGATGAGACAGCTGAATGTAAGAGGTATCGGGCTATTTACTCATAAAGTAAGTTCTATTTTGTTGTTGGTCTCTTGTATTTAGTTCTTTTCCTCCTATTTGTAGTACAAAACCCTCTCTTTCTCTGTGTGTGTGTGTGTGTGTGTGTGTGTGTATTAAGAAGAAGGAGGCAGCCAGAATTTTTGATAATTCTTTATTAGCGCTATCCAAAATTCTGACTGCTTCTTTCTTCTTAATATTCAATATCTATATACTACTTCAAACATTCTCCCTCTACACACACATGTATGTGCACGCGCGTGCACACACACACACACACGCAATATGTGTGATATACGTTAACTGAAGCTTACTCATCACTCGCAAGTGAGTATGGTCTGGTGGCTTGCACCACACTTTCACTAGTTGCTACAGGTACCCATGTAATCACCAGTGGATATAGACATGCTCTTTGCCCTCCCACTCTTGATCCAGTGGAACATTGAGGATGTAATGAGTGGAAGGAGATAGAGCTGCATCAGTAGTTGGCTGGTATTCATTTTCAGCTGAGTAGACTGGAGCATTGAGAAATTATGTACCTTGCTCAAGGACACAATATGCCACCCAATCAAAGAACTGAGCCCATAACCTTATTATCAAAATGTCATCACCCTAAGCTAATACTTATATCATCATCATCATCATGATCAATAATAAATGTCCACTTTTCCATGCTTGCATGGGTTTGACAGAATTCATTGAACAATATTTACTATGGATGGAGCAAGGTAATTTTTCCCATGACCAAACATGTTTTTCATGGAAGACTGGAAGCAAACAACATTGCTTGTGTGACTGTCATGCTTGCTTACAACCATTATGTGATGCCAGGACAAAGGTACACACACATACACATAGCTTAGGAAGCTGCATAGAGCCAAAGAAACCATACCAAAGCAGATAGTAGAGCTTGGTGCAGCCCTTTGTCTTGCGAGCTCCTGTTGAACTGCCCAACCCATGCTGGCATAGAAAATGAACATTAAATGTTGATGATGGTAATGATGATATATGATAGGCATCTTTCAATTTCTGTCTACCAAATCTAGTTTGAGTAAAAAGTAAACAATGTTTTGAACCATGAAGAATTTGTACCAGGTTTTTTCAGAGTTTTGAATTTTTTAAAACATTTTCTTACAGTTGTCTGATAATACAGACATAGCCTTACCCAAATGCATCAATAAATTAACAATAATATTTTTTTCACCATTGTTACAGTCATCTGAAATGGAACTGTCAGAGCTCGATATTCAAACTATTTTACTATTCAACTCCAAAAAAGGACGTAAGGCAGCTGAAACTGCTTGCTATATCAACAAAATGTTTGGTGAGGAAATGACCAGTGCTCAAAAATGACTTAAACAATTTTGTAGTGGAGACCTGAGCTTTGAAAATCACGAGTGTAGTGGATGCCCATCTGTCATCGATGACAGTTAAAGATCGTCATTGAGAAAGATCCATGTAAAACCACTTGAGAACTGGCAAAAGAACTTCAAGAAAATTGCCTGCAACCATTTGCATGCGACTGGGAAATTAAAGAAGCTCAACAAATTGGTTCCACACAATTTGAATGAAAATCAGAAAATGTGCAGATATGAAATTTGCTCATCACTTCTCCGTAACCAGACCAATCCATTTCTCAATTGTATTGTAACTTGCAATGAAAAGTGGATTCTGTACAATAATAAAAAACATTCTTCACAGTGGTTGGACCGAAATGAAACACTGAAACCCTTCCCTAAACCCGAGCTCTTCAAAAAGAAGGTTATAGTGACTGTTTGGTGGTGTACTGCTGGACTCATCCGCTATAATTTCTTAAAGCCTGGAAAAACCATTCCTGCAGAAACATATTGTCATGAAATTGCCAAAATAAACGAAAAACTGCTACTCTTCCATCCCAGACTGGTCAACAGAAGAGGGCCAATCATTGTTCAGGACAATGCTCGACTACATGTTTCACTAATGACGCTCCAGAAGTTGAGGGAACTTGGCTATGAAGTTCTTCCCCACCTAGCTTATTCTCCAGACCTTTCTCCTATCGACTACCACATTTTAAAGCACCTTGATGGTTTCCTGCGAGAGAAGGAGTTAAAAAATCAGACCGATGCTGAAAGTGCATTGAAAGAGTCTAAACAAGCTTGTAACTCGTTGGCAAAAATGTGTTGATTGTAACGGTACTTACTTTGATGAATAAAATTTCTGCTTTGTTGAAATATATTGTGATGAATTTCATATTTCAAAACGTTGCTTACTTTTTACTCAGCCTGATACGTTTCATTTGTTCAAGGACTACACAATGGGACTGAATCCACATTGTTGGGCAGTAAGCTCCTTAATCGCATAGCCACACCAGCACATTTCATATACAGGTGTTGTTGCCACATAAAATGTACTCATGCCAGTGCTGCATAAATGCACCTGTGCCAGTGGCATGTTCAAAGCACCCAGCACACTCTGTAAAGTGGTTGGTGTTAAGAAGGGCATCCAGCCATAGAAATCATGCCACATCAGACAATTGGTGTCTGGACAGCTCCATGGCTGACCAGCTCATGTCAAACGGTCCAACCCTTGCCAGCATGGAAAACAGACGTTAAATGATGATGATGATGATATATAATATATAAATCAATAAGTATGGAAAAATAACATGAAATGTTGATAAGTTTTATTGCAAAATTATGATTTCTACTGATTTTTCTGTATTTGATTATTTGGTAGTCATTTATTTTCTTTTTATTTTCATATTTGTCTTCTCCTTGGGTTTTTATTCAGATCCAACAAAGGCTCATTTAGAAATAACATTGTGTTTTCCTTTTATTATTGTTATTTTGTAAGGTATTTTGGAAGAATCATCTTTGCCAATAATAAACACACACACAGACACTGATTGCAGCTGTTATTCATTTCTTTATTATTTAATTATCTGATTGTTAACCATTCAAAGTTTTCCATCATTATTACCCGCTTCTCTCTCTCTTCCTCCTTCTCTCTCTCTTCCTCCTCTCTCTCTCTTTCTCTCTCTCTCTCTCTCTCTCTCTCTTTCTATATATATATATATATATATATATATATATATATATATATGTATTTGTTACTCTTCCAAAATACAACAATGCTTGTTTTTGAAAAACATTCTTTCAGATCAAAATTCCTGCCAAACCTATATTTTTGGCATTTTTCCCTTTTTTTTTTTTTTTTTTTTTTTTGTAATCAGGAAATAAATTAGCTAAAAAAAAAAGAAGAAAAAGTCAAAGAAAAAAGGTTTCTTAATGAATATTATTAGGTTACATGTAAATGTTTATTCCAGAATGGAGAAAAATAATACTTTTCAATTCAGTGTTTCAATTCTTTCGTAGTTTTGTGGCTCTGTTCCAACAATAGAGTCACTATAGAGTTGCTTGACCTGCTAAAAATAGCAGGTGCATCTTCCCCAAATCACGTTGGATAATTCAGTTCTAGATATGCTATGCCGGACAATAATAATATAATGTCCTAGACTTCAATGCTGTTGATCTCAGATGATTGATCTGGATTAAACTACAACAAAATCAACACAGACTACTATAACAAAACTTTGAAAAATAACAACACCTCTACAGGCCAATAAGGGAGCCACAATGTAGCTGTTCAACTTGCTAAAAATAACTGCCAAATTTCCTTCAAATAATATACTATCTTAAGAATGTAATTACACACTGGATAATATAGTCCAGACTGCTGTTTTCTGATTCTTTCAGTAGTTTCATTCAGTAGACTGTGGCCATACTGGAGCACAGTTTAAATAAGTTTAGTCAAAGAAATTGACTTCAGTATTGATTTTTAAGTCTAGTACTTATTCTAGCAGTCACTTTGTGCTGGACTGCTAAGTTAAAGGAACATAACCAACACTGTTGTCAATCAGCAAAGGTGGATGGTGGATGAGTACAGATATCTCTGTATCTCTCTTTTACACACACACACATACACACATGTTTTATGGGCTTCCACACAGTTTCTTTTTATGAGATTGACTCACCGGATATTGGTCAACCCTTGTCCCAGACATCACATAGTGAGACTGAACCTGAAGCTACATGGCAGCTAACTGAACTTCCTGTCCACACAGCTAGCCAAGCCTGCACCTACTTCTGTGCCTAAAATGGTGGATGGTCATTACCAAAAGGTCCATTTGGTCAGGACTGCCCTGGGCTAAAAGACAACAGTAATACAAACAATTTCATGTCTATTAGATACAAACAGCACAACTGCTACAACATCATACAGGGTTGTTATATTACCTAACCTTATATGTTTTTTTTCTTTACCTGGTTAAACACTATATCTTCTGATCCATTGTCAGGGGAAAACAATAATAACAATGTTGAATGGTTCTACGTTTGAGTTGAGTGTTAAGTTTCACATCTCTCTATCTTCTCTCTCATCCTCCCTCTTCAGTTTTTGTTTTGTATTTTCTGTTTGTATCTCACTCTTGTTTTTCCTTCTCTCTTGTTTCCTCTTCTTTTCCTCCCTTTATTTTCACTCTTTTTTCCTTCTCTCTTGTTTCCTCTTCTTTTCCTCCCTTTATTTTCACTCTTTTTTCCTTCTCTCTTTCCTCTTTTCTTCTCTTTATTTTCACTGTGTTCCTCTCAATCTCATTTTGACTCCTGCTATTTCTCTCTCCTTCCCTTCCCACCTCTCTCTTTCTTTGTCTGTCTCTCTCTCTCTCTCTCTTATAGTTGTTGTTAGTTTAAATATATAATAAGAATGAAGCATGATGGGTGATAAAATGCTACAAACTGGTGAATGATTAATTGGAGCAGAGAATCTCATAGAATGAGATAATTAGACATAGCCTGAGATAACAAGGACTTGCAGAAAAATCAATGAATTACACATCTGACTACAGATCTAACTGATGCCATATATTATTGTCATGGAATGTGTTGGCTGATTTCTTCTTTAACCATTTCCAGACTAAAGAACACCTAATTAGAGGGATTCTCCTTGGAAGATCTTTTGCAATTTCAGAACTTGCCCTTTGTTGTTTTGTTGTTTATTGAACTTGATTGGTTCTCATCTATATTTACTCAAATAGTAATACATTTTCACAGAAATAACTGTTGTTTATCATCATTATTGCTTTTAATGTCCACTTTTCCATGCTTGCATGGGTTAGGCAAAATTTGTTGATGCTCTTCCTGTTGCCAAACTTACTTGTTTCAAAACAAGGTAATATCTCTCTGTGGCTGAACATGTTTTCACAGAAGATTGGAAATGGAAGACTGCTTGTATGATAGTGATGTCTGTTTACTACTATTTGCATGATGTCAAGTCAAAGAGACAGAAACACGCATACAAATATATTTGCACCTCCACACGCTCACATCCATGCATGCAAGCACACACATGTATATATGTATGTATATATGTGTGTGTGTGTGTGTGTGTGTGTGTGTGCAACAAATCCTCCCTACCTAAACTAAAAACTCTTAAGCAAGTGTGGCCCTTACCAGAATTAGAATCTTGATGAGGGACAATCATGCAATATTAATGTATGGTATGATATAAACAACAAACCACCATAAACCAATAAATCAATAACTCTTTAACAAGTTCAACTCTGCAAGAATAAAAGACATCTTAGAACAATGAGACCACGAGATACAAAAGATTTACAGGCAACAAGTACATCAAATGATCTCCCATCATCAGCTGCCTAACAGGCTTCATTATGGTTTCAGCACTGGCAATGTCAAGAGCGTTAAAAACATAAAAGCTGCCTGGGAATTAATAGACAGGAAGCAGGAGCAAATGTTTGCGTAATATGTCCATTAGCTCTACATTTGTTTATTACAAATGCAAGCATCAAATCTCTAAAATGTACCATACTTACAGCTATAAAAATTTAGAAAGTAGAAATACTGCATATAAAATATCATTAAGAATACCTTCATAAAGACATTGCTACTCAAAGAATTATAGAATTTAAAACATACTAGTGAACTAAACATATTGAACAAAATTTATTAAATCTAGTTGAAAGCTCAGATTACTAATACATGAAACAGAAAACAACCTAAGGGATAACCAACACAGATAAACTAAAGAACATAGACCAATTGACATTGCTGCTCCACAATTTATAAGATATATTTCAAACACAAAAACATAAGTAAAAAAACACAAGTAAACTAGCAGAATAACATATCAGTTTATCTATTCAGGCCCCAACCATCTTAAAAAAGCATGATATGGGAATAACCTTCTATTGCTCAACATGTCATCATCATCATCATCATCATCATCGTTTAACGTCCACTTTCCATGCTAGCATGGGTTGGACGATTTGACTGAGGACTGGTGAACCAGATGGCTACACCAGGCTCCAATCTGATTTGGCAGAGTTTCTACAGCTGGATGCCCTTCCTAACGCCAACCACTCCCAAGAGTGTAGTGAGTGCTTTTATGTGCTACCGGCACGAAGGCCAGTCAGGAGGTACTGGCAACGGCCACGCTTGAAATGGTGTATTTTACATAAACCTTAATTACAGAAAATAAATTTAAATGAATATTTCATCTAAAAATATATACATAGTATAAGATAATATAAAAATGACTAAAACATCCAAGTCATAATGAAAATAACTCACTAAAATACTTAAACATGATAACACATTTAAAACAATATAATTGTAAACAAATTGAATAATGTGTCATTTAAATTTCAGGTGTTAAAATGCCCACGACTTCGGAATAAGTCATTGTAGAACTCTAGCTATTAAATTTGAATTATAGAAAGTATTTAAAAAATATTTTCACCTAAAAACTTATATATAATCTAAAATTGATTAAAAGAAGCGAAATGCAATATCATTCTATGTTGTTTAAAATAACATAGAATGATATTGGACAAAGAAATTAAGACTCACCTCTTTATTCCACTGCTGCCTACTAAATCTACTCACAATGCTTTGTTTGGCTTGGAGTGATAGTATCTTGCTCAAAGTGTTATGCAGCAGGACTGAACATGTTGTTTGGAAGGTTTGCTTGATTAAGGACTGAAGTGGCCTGATGAACAACAACATAGATATACACACACAAACAAACACACTTACACACACCTATGCAAAAACTCTTTCATTTACATATACACAAAGTAATAATTGTGAATATAGCAAAATGTATTCATACTTATTCCAAATGAAGCTTGAGTAATTGAAGTTGTAGACATAATCTCTTACTGAGTTTAATATTAGTCCCTGGCCCTTGTGCATATTTATCAAGAAACCTTCTCTTGCAAGCTCTCAGATCAGATTTGAGGTTAATTCCTCTTTTTCTCCAACTAGTTTTAGAGGGCCTGTAAAAGTCATCAGTATTTTGCCTTCTCTGAATAAACTATAAAAAAAGATTATATTGTTGAGTCTAAGATAATTAGTATTTATGACAGCTGGTATTTAAGAGGCAATGAAAATTTAAGACAACTAACACTTAAGATACTAATGTCTAAGAAATGACATTTAGAAAATATAGTTTAGTAAAATTGTTTTATGAAAAATAAATATGAATAGCTTCTCTTGTATGTTTTATTAGCACAAGGTCAGAAAGTATATTTATGGGTACTTTTCACTCTTCTTTGCTATTGTCGTTCAGTGCATGGCAGGGTTTACTAACCACTGCTATCATGCTGGAAAACCAGGTCATACCAGATGTTATATTTCAGAAACTTCTATACCCTTGCAGAAGACAAAAAAGACCCTCAACTATTGATTATTAGGAGAAGCATACAACATGAAATTGAGTATTCAAAAAGCTAATAGGAGGCAGAAATTTTTGGCATGCCATGGTGAAACACCACTTGGTTGCAGTGGCTTGAAAGTATTTTATCCTCTCAGTGTTTTCTATTCTGTAAAGTGGTTGGTGTTAGGAAGGGCATCCAACTGTAGAAACCATGCTAAATCATACTAGAGTCTGATGACCCCAGCTTGCTAACTCTGGTCACACCGTCCAACCCATGCCAGCATGGCCAATGAATGTTAAATGATGTTGATGATGTTCTTATTTTTCTATACTGGCCAGTGTTAAATATTGTGTTTTTATGAGTGATTGTTCTAATACTGTTTTGGCTGATGAGGTCATTAATGAGATTTAACCATATCTTGAGTTATTCCCCATACTTGTACTCACTGGAATGACATCAGTTATTGACTAGTATTGTGTTTTCCCTCACCACACAATCATTTCTTCTTAACTTTCTAATAGATACTTCCTGCATGAAATATGTTAATGCTAACTTAACTTTTACAAATCAGAGTTGACTAGATTCAGAATGCAGTGGGTTATCTTAACAAATGAAATGAAATTAAAGAGGGTTTTGAAAGCAAGAAGGTTGTGAAATTTAGGAAATTTTCTTCCTGTGTACTTGATTGATTTTTCCATGCCTTTAGGGATTGGCTGAAATGAAATAATTGTAAAGTTGCAATCCCTGGACTAGAGACTGAGGTTTTATTGGCAAAAAACAGCTGACACAATTCATGGCAGAGCTTTTCTCCTAAAGGCAAAATGGTTTCTTTTATTCCTCTGACCTGTCAGATCCTATCAAACCATCCATGGATTACAGATGCTAAATCATGATTATGATAATTATATATCAGTGCTATCAGATGTTGTGATATACCACTGGTCATAAGATGCTATTTCACATTGTTGTAAGTTTTGAATGATGTCACCTCATTGGCTAGGCAGGTAGGCCAACATACCCTCTTAACAGAATGCCAGTTTGTTGCAGGATACTCATTTTATAGTTGAGTGGACTGAGTGACTGAAGTAACATGAAATGAAGTGTTCTGCTCAAGAACACAATGTTTCACCGGTCTGATAATTGAAGCCACAATCTTGTGATAGTGAGTGCAACACTCTAACCATTAAACCACATGCCTTCACGCCCACACACACTATATATATATATATATATATATATATATATATATATATATATATATATATATAACTGGTACTCTGTCAGTTACGATGAGGGTTCCAGCTGATCCGATCAACACAACAGCCTGCTTGTGAAATTAACGTGCAAGTGGCTGAGCACTCCAGAGACATGTATACCCTTAACGTAGTTCTCAGGGAGATTCAGCATGACTCAGAGTGTGACAAGGCTGGCCCTTTGAAATACAGGTACTACTCATTTTTGCCAGCTGAGAGGGGTTGGAGCAACATGAAATGAAGTGTCTTGCTCAAGGACACAATGCATCGCCGAGAATTGAACTCATGACCTTATGACTGTAAGCCAAGTACCCTAACCACTACTAAGCCACGCACCTTCACACACACACACACACACACACACACACACACACACAGTTATGATTCTATCCTTGGATCACAATACACTGGCTATCAGTCATATAGCCTTTCTGTTGTGCTTCAGAGTGCAAAGATTTTGAGACAAATAAATTGATTGCAATCTCACTAGTGCTGATGCCATGAATAAAGCATTCAGTACACACTGTAAAGTGGATGGCATTAGGAAGAGAAGCCATCCATAGAACCCATATCAAGACAGATGTTAGAGTGCAACACAGTTCTATGACTCATTGAATCCTAGCAAATATCCAACCCATGATGATAAATAAATCATATAGACCTAATTTTGTTTACATTGTGCGGATGGAATAAATGTTAAGAGGATACTCTTTTACTCTTTTACTTGTTTCAGTCATTTGACTGCGGCCATGCTGGAGCACCGCCTTTTGACAAATATGTGCTATATTTTTCAGTTGACGACCTCCTCTGACAGTGAAAGTGAAGAAAATTCTGCAAGCCAAAATGATAAAGTATTAGCGGATGATAACCAATCTGACAAAAACTCTGCTTCTAGGATTTCTATACCTATTACATATGCTGAACCTTTTACAGACACATTAACTGATGGAGGTAAGTCCTATTTAACTTATGCTGTAGGTGTCTTTGCACTGATACTCTGACCTTTTCTTCTTTTATTTACTCTTTCATCTATTTTGATGTATAATGATGTCTGTCTTTGTGCCATGACTCTCCTCTCTCTCACACACATTCTCTCATTACATATATTTACAAAGCACTGCAAAGCACTTACACAAACATTTCCTTCCATCAGGTCCGTGTTACTCTACATTTTCTAAAGATTTTTTGATATGATTAACCCTTTAGTGTTCAAATTAATGTCAAAAGTAATCCTTATTCATGTACACTTTAAAAAATTAATCTGGTATTATCTTGTAACTTCAAGATTTGAGAGATGTAATTGTTTATTTTTAGAATGACATTGCAGGGTAGATGTGAGATACTGGTTCTGGCCAGTTTGGGCATAAAATGAGTAGAATATTTGGGCCAGATATAGCCAGTTTAAACACTAAAGGGTTAATGATTTGTAGTTAAAAAAATCTTTTTTCAAATATATGTGCATGTGTGTATGTGTAGAAATTTAAGGTAAATTTACAAGTATGTGATTTTAGCAAACAGTCTTGTTGTGCAAAGACAGATATAATAAAAGCCCAAGAATTTTTTCTCTGTGATAAGAAAATAGGTTGATTTAACTAGCTTCGGCATTTATTGATACCATATCAGAGATCACATACTTCTTCTTGTCCACAGAGAGAATAGTAGTTTATAGCTGTCTATGGTGTATGTAAATTTGAACAGATCTCATTTGCACAACAGTCTAAGTGTTGTCAGTGTTATTTGCTTTCACATTTTTCTATGTAAGCATAGATTGAGAGGAGACTTTTTTTAAGGCACAATTTTACAACTGGATGCTCTTCCTGTTCTCAACCCTTACTGGTTTTTCAAGTAAGGGATTTTTTTATTCCACAGACCTTAGAAAGCAAAAAGCAAGCCATCATAATTTCAACAAGGAATGTAAATATGGTTCACCATTCTGGCTAAGCAAAACCTTTGGTTGTAAGCATTCATATATGCACATGTACATGCGTGCATCCACACGCAGATGCATGCACACACACACAGATGCATGCGCACGCACACACACACACACACACACACAAAAGCTTCCTACACTTTCTTATTTCTTTACTGCCCACAAGGGGCTACACACAGAGGGGACAAACAAGGACAGACAAATGGATTAAGTTGATTATATCAACCCCAGTGCATAACTGGTACTTATTTAATCGACCCCGAAAGGATGAAAGGCAAAATCAACTTTGGTGGAATTTGAACTCAGTACGTAGCAGCAGGCGAAATACTGCTAAGCATTTCGCCCAGCATGCTAACGTTTCTGCCAGCTCGCCGCTTCCTACAGTTTCTGCCTGCCAAATTCATTTCCAAAGCCTTTGTTGTCCTAAAACTATGCTAGGTGACACTTACCTTGGGTACCATACAGTGAAATCAAATCTGAAGCAACCTCCTTATGTAGCCATTCATTTGCTTTGCTTAGTCAGAGCTGACTTGAGTTTAAATTACATCATCATCATCGTTATAATCATTAAAATCAGTTAGATCCATCGTACTATTGTGTTCTTTTAGAACAAATCAGTGAAAGATGGAATGCCAGGTCAACCGCTAGGTGTCATTTATTATTATGTACAATTAATAGTTGTTTGATTGCATACATTTTCTGAATCTATAACTCTGTCAAAATCAACTTAACCTTTCATATCTTAAAATAAGTATTTGAGACATATTCTAAATTTATTTTATAAGTCCTTGTCAAATGTTCAGTTATCTATCTCTGTACCATTGAGTTGCTTAACCCTTCTCTAACCCATACTCCTCATGAAATTACGCTCCATCATAATCATCATCATTTTCAGTGTTTTAAAGTTCATGTTTCCAGACTAGCATGGATGAGATTAGACTTATTGAAATAATTTTTCTATGGCTGTATGACCTTTTTGTTGCTAACACCCACTAGTTTCCAAGTTAGACACTATTTCCTCCTGTTCTTTTGAATGACAAACAAGTCAATGGCAGACATGTTTCCACAACAGATGTAAACAATCACACCATGTATATGATGACATTAATTACACAGTGGACAGCCAATGTCAAGACTATGGACACAAACCAGCCTATACATATACAAATACACATGACTATCTATTTATCTATCCATCCATCTGTCTGTCAACTAAATCGTTCAAGCTGTTACTCAGGCATGGCTGCAGTCTGATGGTTGTAAAAGAGTGTTCTGGTATGTCATAAGAGCAACAAATCATCTCTTTTAGTTTGAACATTTCTCTAATTAAATAATTCTTCTTCATTCATGTTTTCTCAGCATATTTGATTCCATTCTTAAATTTCCTTCTGGTATTCTGCTTACTGTTCATTCTTCTTCTCTCTTCATATCTGGTCACCTTCTCTTTAATACCATAAGTACCCTGTGCACTTGTATTAATGTTGGCTCTTCTTACAAGAATAATAATAATAATAAATTCTTTTATTAGCCATAAGAGCTCACATACAATAATATTAAAGAATGTGCAACAACATTAAATAATGAAAATAATAATAACTGACAGAATATAATGCTGCCTTAGATATTCTGGCTGATAAATGGCAAGAAAAACCTCTCGATGGCAAATACCCAAAGAGAGCAAATAATACCGATGTTGACAAAGCCCTTACCCATCAATGACTAACGGTTTCTGGCTTAAAATCTGAAACAGAAGGGTTTATCATAGCAGCCCAAGATCAATGCCTACCTACAAGGAACTACCAGGCCAACATATTAAAGAACGGCAGCTTCCCAACATGTCGTGTATGTCAACAACAAAATGAAACCAATGATCATGTTGTCTCCATGTGCAGTCTTTTTGCACCTACAGAGTATCTCAACAGGCATGATAGAGCTGCACAATATATTTACTGAGTAATTTGCAAGAACCTGAACTTGCCCCATGATAAAAACTGGTGGGAACACAAACCACCTCCAGTGCTTGAAAATGGTCACATCTCACTCCTCTGGAACTTCACCATTAAAACTGACAGAAAGATAGATGCAAATAAGCCAGACATCATATTGAAAGACTTCAGACAAAAATCATGCCTCCTCATTGATAAACTGTCCCAATCAATATAAACATATCTGTCAAGACCTACCAAAAACTGAGCAAGTATAAAGATCTTGAAATAGAAATTAGCAAAATGTGGAACCTGAAAACTAAAACAATACCTGTTGTCATAGGTGCCCTGGAAATGATAGCAAAAGGGGCTGATTGCTACCTAGCTCAGATACCAGGAAACCCCAAAATGGCAGAAATTCAAAAGATAGTACTCATGGGAACTGCCCATATCCTATGCAAAATACTTTCTATGTAATCTCAAATTTTAAAACAGACACATAATTTTCTTATGGTTTCTTAAACATTCTCTAGAACAACACTATGTACAAAACCAAATATATGGCACCCTAGGCATAACACCGACATGAACTTCTAACTAGTTGTCTCTTGAGGTCTCTGGGTGAGACTTGGAGCCAACTTATACAAATGTAAAGCAAAAATCAAACATAAAATAATAATAGTAATAATAATAATAATCCTTTCTACTATAGGCACAAGGACTGAAATTTGGGGGAAAGGAGATAGTCGATTGTATCGACCCCAGTACTCAACTGGTACTTATTTTATCAACCATGAAAGGACGAAAGGCAAAGTTGACGTTGGCAGAATTTGAACTCAGAACGGGAAGATGAATGAAATACCACTAAGCATTTTTCCCAGCATGCTAACAATTCTGTGAACTTACCACCTTAATAATAATAATAATAATAAGAAGAAGAAGAATATTCTTACCACAACATGTCAGAAAAGAGTAAAAAATGAAGGAATTAAAAGCAGCAGTAAGTCAAGTAAAGAAGGACAGCGATGAAAACCAAAAGTGCTTGTATAGTACATGAAATAGAACAAAATTTCAGGAAGCACGGAATTTGGTTCTCACTGTTATTTCTATACCATTAGTGATTATAATTCACCTTCAAGAGACTACAAACTGCCATTAGTGACTACTCCACTTTTAGTTACTATATAATTGATTGGACTCTCTCATCACTTCAATGAACAAGGGTTCAACTGGATACAACAGCACTGTTCTTAGTTGGATGTAAAACTAAAATAAAAGGAAAATAAGACAACACAACATCCATTACTTTCAGAAGCATTGTTTCACATTGAGAACTGTTGAAACATGGAATAAATTTATCTGTGACACTCTCTCTGCTTTTATTCACATTCCTCTCATTTTCATGTTTTACCCTGAGTACCGTACATGTACTTTTAGCTTTCATCGGTGTCTATTTTTTATTTGACTTGTTGCTGCTTTCTCTCCCTTCTACACTTTCCTGATAAGCTGTAGTGCACCTCAGCACTGTCCAGCCTATACAAGCCTGGAAAAGTGGACATTAAGATGATGATGATGATGATAATATCATAGGCACAGTTGTGGCTGTGTGGTAAGAAGTTTGCTTCTCAACCACATAGCTCTGGGTTCAGTCCCACTGCATGACATCTTGGGCAAGCATCTTCTACGATAGGCTCAGGCTGACCAAAACTTTGTAAGTGGATTTGGTAGACAGAAACTGAAAAAGCCTGTCTTATGTATATGTGTGTGTGTGTTCATGTATGTCCCCCATCACCACTTGACAACCAGTGTTGGTGTGTTTATGTCCCTGTAACTTTGCCTTTTGGCAAAAGAGATGATAAAATAAGTACTGGGTTTCATAACAAAATAGGGCTGGAGGGTCAATTAATTCAGCTAAAAATTCTTCAAGGTGGTACCCCAGCATGGCCACAGTCTAATGACTGGAACAAGTAAAGGATAAGAAATAAATATGCACATGAATAAAGATGCACATGAACTGCTAGAAATAGCAATCAAATTCTCTTATGTCATACCCTACCATGACAAAACAGATAGAATGTGTTGGACAGATTAACCTGGGCTAAATAACAACAACAACAAAAGCAGCAGTATATAGCTCCATCAGTAACTTTATATCTCTATAAACACTAGTGTCTTTACATAGAAGATCTCAACAGCTCTGTTTTCTCATCTATTGCTGCAAATATTTATGTTTACATATAAAGTAGATGTTATATATGTAATAATACACTTGGCATACCAAAACTAAGTGGAGCAACTTGACAGCCTGAAATGTCATCACACTTCTTGTACACTAACTATATTGTTTACACTAGATTCAGTTTCTATATACTCTTACAGTTTGTCTGAATGAGTTTATGAGGGTTGGATAATTATCAGCTCACATATAAAAAGCATCCATTGCAACTGGTGGTGGTCTCCTTTGGTGAAAAGATATTTAAGAATATTTAACAATTATTTAAACAAATCTTTTATTGGTTACAGTCACTGGGATGTGACCATACTAGAGCACTACCTTTAAGGGTTTTTGGTCAATTATAGTTGTTGTTGGCACTTCGTCGCTTACGACATCGAGGGTTCCAGTTGATCCGATCAACAGAACAGCCTGCTCGTGAAATTAACGTGCAAGTGGCTGAGCAATCCACAGACATGTGTACCCTTAACGTAGTTCTCGGGGATATTCAGCATGACACAGTGTGTGACAAGGCTGACCCTTTGAATTCCAGGCACAACAGAGACATGAAGTAAGAGTGAGAGAAAGTTGTGGTGAAAGAGTACAGCAGGGTTCGCCACCAACCCCTGCCGGAGCCTCGTGGAGCTTTAGGTGTTTTCGTTCAATAAACACTCACAACGCCCGGTCTGGGAATCGAAACCGCGATCCTATGACTGCGAGTCCGCTGCCCTAACCACTGGGCCATTGCGCCTCCACGGTCAATTATAGTACTCCAATACTTATATACATCATCAGCAGCATCAGCTTTGTCTATCTAAGAATTTAGTTTCTTCTTTGCTGAACACTTCCTTTATGGTGATGGCATTGATGACTGTAGACCAATCCTTGCATAGAAGAGTCAATGGCATTGACGGCATGGTAATGTTGGTGGAGGACAAAGTTGATTTTGTCAAGCGTTTCTCTCCCGTTGTTTGATTTCTTCCTTTTTTCTTCTGGTGTCTTCAAAGTTTTTGGCTCTGATGATGATGGAATACCGCCACTTGGTACAGTCTCAGGCTTGTGTTTCAAACGATTTAGGCTCAAGTCCAGTGGCCTTCAGAGTTGCTTTGACTTGGTTCTTGTATCTTCAAAGAGGGTGAACCTGTGGTCTTTTCCCTGAAGTGAGCTCACTGAATAAAACTTATATACATATATACATACATAAATACATATACGCTTCCTAACCATATGGTTCCAGTTCAGTCCCACTGTGTGGCACATTCGGCAAATGTCTTCTACTATAGCCTCAGGCCAACCAAAGCCTTGTGAGTGGATTTGGTAGATGGAAACGAAAGAAGCCTGTTGTGTGTGTGTATATATATATATATATATATATATATATATATATATAATGTTTTTGTGTCTGTGTTTGTCCCCATCACTGCTTGACAACTGATGTTGGTGTGTTTACATCCACATAATTTAGTGGTTCAGCAAAAGAGACTGATAAAATAAGTACTAGGCATTATAAATAGGTCCTGGTGTCAATTTGTTTGGCTAAAACCTTTCAAGGCAGTGCTCCAGCATGGCCACAGTCATGATTGAAACAAGTAAAAGAATAAAAGAATACATACATACATGCATCTCTCCCTCCCTCCATCTATCCATTCATCCCTCTCTCCTTGTATCAGCCAAACTATTTGATGTTATACACTGCTAGAAGCTATGTTATACCTCTCATTATCGTAGCTTTCGAATGATACCACCCTGCTGGCTAAGGTGGGCAGGCCAACATTCCCCCTGAATGGAATGCCAGTCCAGCACAGGATCACCCATTTACAGCTGAGTGGACTGGAGCTATGTGCAATGAAGTGTTTTGCTTAAAAACACAATACACTACCAATTTGGGAATCGAAACCATGATCTTCTGTTTATGAGTGTAACAGTCCAACCACTATGCCACATGCACAGACATACATATATATGCACTCATGCAATGGATTTCTTTTTAAGTTTCCCTTAACCAAATTTATTCTCAAGGCTTTGGTCAGTCCAGAGTTTTAGTAGAAGACATTTGCCCAAGGTGCCATGCAGTAGGACTGAACATAAATTCATGATTGCAAAAGCTGCTGGAATATTAAATTTTGATATTAATTATTATATTTCTTTTGAAAATATATGTATTATTCATGTGACCTTGTAATTGTTTATATAATTCTAGAACAATCCAGAGAGAATTATAATGTATTTGGTCCACATAAATGTAATCCCCATAATTTGGAACATATTTGATAAGTGCTAGTGCATGAAACTGCCTGACCTTGAATCACTCTGTGACTTCTGATTAATTTGTGTGTATATATATAATTTGTGTGTATATATATAAATTGTGTGTAGATATATATAATTTGTGTGTGTGTGTATATATATATATATATATATATATATACTAGCTGGTGTACCTGATAATTCCCATGGGTAAAGATGTTCTATTGAAATGCCTTATTACTATATAATAAATGCCTTATTAAAAGCAATTTTGTTATAACTGCCACAAAAGGTGTATTTTCCATCACGAAAAAGTACAGAAACTGTCAGCTAGAGGATGGAGAAATTGTTGGCGGTTAGTGAGAGAGGTTTTCGGAGGTTGGTGAAAAAGATTGTCGGAGGTTGGCGAGAGAGGTTGTCGGTGGTTGGCAAGGGAGGTTGTCATTCACAGAAAAACTATTGTTTTACTGTGAGAAAAGCGCTGTTGAATTGTTTAAGTGAAATTTGGTAGTTGAAGATCGAATCTATGCTATGCCTGCATGAAGCTACTACAAATACATTGTGGAAAAAAAAAATTTATCTACTGTCATGGAGAAAGTGTAACTGTAAAAATGCAGAATAATCGGAGTAGTGGGTATTCAAAAAAGTATGTATGTATAGAAATGTATGAATGAAGTCTTTAAGGTTTAAGATTCATATTAAGTAAGTGCAATAATAATGTTTAGCAGTTCAAAAGTGTGAGTAGTGAAATGCAGAATTAGGTCGACTGATCGTGAGAATCAGATATTGATTGCTTTGCTAAAAACTGCAGGTGATATGGATTATTTCCCTTGGGTTTAAATAAAATATTAGTAATATGTAGTAGATAGGAGGATACATTGGATGGGCCCCATTATCAATTTTTTTCAATAATCTAAGTATGTCACAAAGTTTCCAGACATGAGTTCTACTCACATGTCAAATAAAATAAAAAAGTGATATTGCCTGCAAAAATTAGAAATTGGACACAAAAAAATCAATATTCAAATTAATCGAACATAAACAATGAAATGGGTTTTTCCCTTGAGTATTTAAAAAAAAATATTGTGCTCGTGCTATGGGTTATTTTCTTGGATGTTTAAAAAAAAATTAGTTATATGAGGTAGATATAAAGGTACCTTCCAGGGGCCGTATTATCAATTTTTTCAACAATCTAAGTATGTCATGATGTTTCCAGGCATGAGTTCTACTCATGTATCAAGTTTCATCAAAATCAATAAAACGATGTAGGAGGAGTTAGGTAACAACGCCACAAACAAACACTCACCGATTTTCCACATATATATATATATATATATATATATATATGTATATATATATTTTATACTTGTATATAATAGTTTCATGTATGTGTATGTGGTAAGAAGTAAGAAGTTCAGTTCCTGTCTGTCCACCTAATCTACTCACAAGGCTTTAGTTAGCCCAGGCTATAGTAGAAGTCATTTGCCCAAAGGGCCATGCATTGGGACTGAACTCAGAACCATGTGGTTGGGAAGCAAACTTCTTACCACACAGTTACTATATATATATATAAATAGGCTTATTTTTTTAAAACCTGGTACTTATTTTGCTGAACTGCTAAGTTACAGGGATGTAAACACACCGGCACTGATTGTGAAACAGTGGAAGGGGTGGGGAGGACAAACAGCCTCAAAGACATGCATGCACACACCCACACACACACACACACACGGGAACACACACACACATACAGAGTTTCTGTTTACCAAATCCACTCACAAGGCTTTGGTTGGCCCAAGGCTCTAGTAGAAGACATCCAAGATGCCATGCATTGTAACTGAACCCTGAATCATGTGGTTGGGAAGCAAGTTTCTGACCGCCCAGCCACGTCTGCACCTTGTGTGTTTGCTTTATGTGTGCATGTTTGTGTGCATGCACATGTGTGAGTGTGTGTAATCATGTTTTGAGTTCTATTTTCCTTTTTGCTTCACCAAACCTTTATTAATTATTGAGACAACATAGGAAGTCTTAACTGTTAATAATTTGATTTATTATGTTATTTATCATTATATACATGAAACAGGGATGTCCCACCCCCACTTGCTGTTTGTTCATTAATAGTATGGCCTATCCTCTTAGCACTAAGTGACTAGCCAATTATCTTGTAGAGATGATATTGTATAACAACATATGACAGGAAAATAGATTTATAATATCTAATCTAAGAAGAAGGACTGGCAAGGACTCTCTGGTCTGGTGTAATCAACAATATAGTCAGCTAGTAAGCAAAATATATAAGATTCTAATCCTACATTGTTGTTCTTTTCTGTTTCAGCTTGGTATAATATCATTTTACTTTTTAAATTGATTGATGACAATTAAAGTTATCTAAAGCTTATATTTTAGTGTTATTGTGGGTTGGATGGTTCGGCAATTTGAAATATGTATCTGTATCATTAGAATTAATTTATAATTATAATTAGTAATTTATTGCTTATCTGGAAAGTAACAAAATTGTTCTCTTACTTGAGTTGAAGTTATACAGTATTTCACCGAAAATATGGAATAGCCAAATCAGTTGGCTTACAGCTCTTTCTGAATGGCACACCAAAGGAAAAATTACCTTGAATTTTTGTAGTAGTGCTATTCACTTGATGGTGAGTCATGTCTGATGTAGCCCACATCTTGGAAAAGGTTGCCTATGTCTGATCTAAATGGTATCTCCAACAAGAAGACAATAACAGCAGAAACAAAACAATGACAAGCCAATAAAGGTGCTTCAACATAGTCATTTAACCTGTTAGAGCGAGTAACCAAAACCTCCCTCACATCCACTAGCATAGTTAGAGGGTGTGCCACCCAGAGTGGCCTTTCAGATTGCTGTCTCTGGGCCCCCCCACAAAAAATACATGTTGCCTACAGCAGACTCAGAAGTGGTGCCACCCCCATAAAAGTACCGCCCAGGGTGGATCACCCCTCCACCACCCTCTAGCTACGCTAGTGCTCATATCACATTCTGTCATCTTAAAAATTACACACAACACTATTCCGATAAAAAAAGGCCAAGATTTGAGTATCTTTGATGATGGGTTTACTTGATCAGGGTTGACTGAGGGTTAAACAATAAAAGTATAATGATAACATTAAGAAATAACAATAAAAGTAGTTTGTTAATGTTGGGAGAAGGCAGCATAATATTGATTTCAATTTTTTTTCACAAGGCCAGCGATTTCAAGGGTTGGGTAAATTGATTACATTAACCCCATTGTCAACTGGTACTTATTTTATCAGCCCTGAAAAGATGAAAAGCAAAGTTAGCTTCAGCAGAATATGAACTAAGAATGTAAAAGCAGACAAAATACCACTAAGCACTTTGCCTGACGTGCTAATGATTCTGCCAGCTCACCATCTTTGAAGGCCACATAATATAGAGGGAAGTGTATAGTTGAAATCAACCTGGACCAACTCAGATAATATTGGTCTTACTTAAGATTTGTTGAGGGTTACCAACTGATTGTGCTTGAAGTTTTTTAGAGTTGCAGTTTTTCGGAGCAGTATACATGAAGTTGCTGAGGGAGATTATCAAACATTATAAGGTCTATCATTTGTAGCAATGTATTTGCATTGTGTTTATGTATTTTAGTTGTGGTTAGGTGTAATGAGTGTGAGGTATATGACTGTCTTCTTGAAATATGTAGTGATCCAGTTAAATATTGTCATACATATGTCAATTGCTATTAAAAAGAGACTAGTTTGTATTCATCATTTTCAGAACTTCAGACGCTTTGTTATATCCTACTCTGCAGTTTTTTAATTTATATTTCTGAAAACTCTAATTAAATAAATAAAAAAAAGGAACTTAAGGCAATTATTTTCTAAAAAAGATTTTATACAGGTGCTGGCATGGCTGTGTGAAGACATTTTCTTCCCAACCACATGGTTCTGGGTTCAGTTCCACTGTATGGCACCTTGGAGAAGTGTCTTCTATATAGCCATAGGCCATGAGTCAATCTGTAAGTAGTGGATTTTATGTGTGTGTGTGTGTGTGTCTCAACCTCGATTGACTATTGGTGTTGATTTGTTTACCTTCTTATAACTAAATAGCTTGGCAGAAGATATTGATAGAATACAGGCTTAAAGAAAAAGTACTGGGCTCAATTAAATGCGATGTGGCAACATGACCACAGCCCAATGACTGCAACAAGTAAAAGGTAAAAGATAAAGAAGGAAAAAAAAAAGATAAAACAAACATTAAAAAGCAAGACTAGTAAAAATATTCCATGAATTTCCACTTGGAGGAATATTACACTTTGTTCCGATATAATAATCAAAGCATTTGAACAGTTTAATTTTAAGTGTTAAACCTTTGTACCTTACTTGAATATCTTGACAAGGTAAGCTGCTTTATACTGTGAAAAGTAACCCTGACAAGCAATTTGGTCTCTCAGAAAATTATCTATTTTTATTAAAGATACCCTGCTCCCTATCTGTCTGTCTCTGTCTATCGCACTCTCTCTTTCTCTGTCTGCCCATCACTCTGTCTCTGTCCCTCACTCTGTGTCTCTCATTCATTCATTTATATGTACATTGATCTGAGCAAGCAACTGAAGTTCCCACAACACGTGATAGCAACATCACGATAGTCAGTCATGATCATCACCTTAGGCAACTAGCAACTGGTCATGCTGGAATCTATGGGTTTCTGGAAAGAGTATGTTGGGGAAATGATTGAGAAGAATCACATAAAGTACGAGGAAGTGGGGGATAAGTTCTAGACCAGAGGCTGGAATGCACACTGCTAGCTCATAGAGGTTGGCTGTAGGGGCTTTGCAGATGCTCATTTTGTGAAGTCCTCAACCACTTGAGTAGTGAAAATAACCTTCAAAATTCAGATTGGCAAATAAGTAAAGAAGTGAGATATAATCAGTGTATGTATAATATTTATTGACAGAATGACTCACACCCTACTGATGTACAATGAAGAGAATGAGATCTATATCATTATTTTTATGTGCATATCAAGGTGCATTTATGTGTGTGTGTGTGTGTGTGTGTGTATGTATATATATATATATTATCATCATCCGAAATGTACAGTATTATATATCCATCACAGCTGGTTTCATGCTAGGAATACAATGGAGTGTTAGGTAACAGTCCGATTATATAATCTTACACTCATTAGAGTTAGCCGATATGAAACAGAATATAGTGACTGCTCTCTATTGTCGGAGGTGGATTAGCACATCTGGTTTGCAGCTGCTGTGGACAAAGTCATGAAAAATGGCCAGGGATTAGGTTAGGAGTCATATCCCTTGATTGGGTACGCTGTAAGGCCGGTAAAAGTTATCTTCAAGTGTTTGTGGGGACCCAACCAAGGGATATAACTTCTAACCTAATCTCCAAACCCTTTTTCACAGCAGCCGCAAACTGCATGCGTTAATCTACCTCCAACAATAGAGAGCAGTCGCCATATTTTTTTCTATATCAGCTAACTCCGATGAGCATAAGGTTATGTATTGACAGATATACAAGTGCACCTTTTTTCTGACTTATGGTATCTTAGACAGTTCACGCATGCGTATATATATATATATATATATATATATATATATATATATATATATATATATATATATATATATATATATATATTTATATAATAAATATTTCATATTAATTCATTGGGTACTTATTGTTGGTTGAGATATATATCTAATTATTGTTCTACTTACGATCTGACGAGTAGCTATATTTTTGAATAGAACTTATTTTCGATAATTTCAATTGATTTTAATCGATTTAAATTTCTTTTCTATTTGAAAATTGGTTATGAAACCCGTGTAATCTTTTTATTATATTTATCTTATGATATTTACTTTACTTTATATTATACTCATTTATTGTGCTTTTAATTATTAATTTTTCTATATGTGATAGTGGATTTTCATCGAGGAGTTCTTGAAAATTGGTTATTTTCCCTAAAACTATATATTTTATATATACTTTATCTATAAGGCTCAATTTAATTTTAATTTTTTATAAATTGATTTTAATTGAGTTTTTTACCTGTAATTTTGGATTTTGTCCCTAATATTATATATATATATATATATATATATATATATATATATATAGACCCTTTAAGTTTGTTTTGGGAAAAGTTTTGAATATGTATATAAAAGCTCCTACAGACCAATGATGTCCTACAGACCAATGATGTCAACTGGCGATACCAGTTTTTTGGAGCCACACTGAGCTGTGCTGATATAATGTAGGATAAATATAGTAATAATAATAATAATAATAATCCTTGGATGAAATTTATAAATTCCATCCAAGGATTATTATTATTATTGATATATATATATATATATAAAACTTAAGATGGAAGGTAAGATAAATTGAGAGAAAACCAGTGAGAATTCTGTGTTTCAGCAAAGATTTTGGTTGGATTATGCAATCCAGACAAAGTAAAATTTTTAAGTCTTCACTTCAACAGAGATTTCTAAAAAATTACATGTAATATGATGTAAATAAAAAGTTTTTGAATCAACACTCCGGTGATTTTTTAGAAATCTCTGTTGAAGTGAAGACTTAGAAATCTTACCTTGCTTGTCTGGATTGCATAATCCGATCATAATCTTTCTTGAAACGTAGAACTCTCACAGGTTTTCTCTGACCTTTTATCTTACCTTCCTTCTTATGTTGGGTTTTACGATGACTGTCATTTCCTCTTCATTAAAGCTGAACGTCTAGAAACATAAGAGGTCAACTGTGACCAGTTGTAGGTCAGTGTTGCCAATTTGATCTCAGATTGCAAATCAGAGATTCTAAATTCCATAAAGATATAAAAATAATTTACTGAAATTCCTTTACTGTATTTTTCATTAACACTTGAGAAAAAGTAATGTTGGCTAAGTAGGATGAAAGTGGATCGTAAATGTTGAATTTAGTACACTGGGTACTTTTCCACTTCAACACATGGGACTGTGTATGTTCCAGGGTCAAAGATACAAAGTGTGTATACTTACACCATAAATTGCTAATATAATGACTGTTTTCTCATTGTCTACATCTATATGAAGGTACATAGCTCAGTGGTTAGTGTGTTAGGCTCACAATTCTGAGATAGTGGGTTTGATTCCTGGACTGGGCTGTGTGTTGTGTTCTTGATCAAGACCCTTTATTTCACATTGCTCCAGTTCACTCAGCTATAGAAATGAATTGTAATGTCACTAGTACAAAGCTGTATCAGCCTTTGCCTTTCCCTTGGATAACATCGATGGCATGGAGAGGGGAGGCTGGTATGCACAGGTGACTGCTGGTCTTCCATAAACAACTTTGCCCAGACTTGTGCCTTGGAGGGAAACTTCCTAGGTGCAATCCTATGGTCACTCATGACCAAAGGGGGTTTTTATCCTTTACATCTATATATTTTGTATACCCCACAAAAGCTTCTTTTTAAATATATTAGAATATTTCATGTTTGTATTTGGTTTGAAACAGATTCCGTTGTATCTTGAGAAAGTAATTCTGCCAATAATAAACACATGCACTGATTGTATTTAACTTCTTTTATTATTATTATTATTATTATTATTAGTTAATTTGTTAAGTATTAATCAAATAACTAATTGATTGTTTCTTTAATCAAACAATCAGAAGTTAAATAGAACAAGTGCATATGTTTATTATTAGCATAATGACCATCCCCCTGAGTTACCTGGGATAGTTATATTCAGAGAGTAGTCATTTATGTAGTAAATTTAATCCCAAATATTCCTTTGTTTCAGTTGAACGTATTTGTAAATATGGATTGTTCTAGTGTCAATGATTGTTATTTATACTCTTTGTATGACTGGAAATTTCATTGATTAGACAATTTGGATGGTTAGGCCTACCAATACTATCATAAACTAGTTAAAGATCTTCTAGAAAGTCAGGTTGCTTGGACTACTAGAAATAGCAGCCAAATTGCCTTCAAATTACACCTTACTGTCTTAAAAGAAAATGAAATATATATTGGATAATGTAGTCAGCTGCCCGGAAAGAAAAAAGTTTGATTGTGGAAGGGATACTCTGCTCAATCAAGCCTAACTTGAAGCTAAACAACAACAACAACAACAACAATACCTGGTCTTTACTTCCAGACCATTGGTTCTCTCCCCTCCCATGCTCTTTTGGTAGATATTGATCTGCAGCTCTTCAGAGTGGGCACCACAAACATTAAAAGTATAAAGTTGGAAAGCCTAAAATGTTGTGTGGTCAGCCCCTTTCTTCCAGACTCAGCAGCTAAAAGAAAATTAAATAAACTAAAAGCTGCATCATTCTCAGCAGCCTGGGAAAGCCTTCAAAGATCATGAATATTGTCCCTGCCATACTCTACTTCTTTAAAAATGATACACAAATAGCTTCAATAATATATTCAAATATGGGACTCTGTCTATACCTTAATGTATAACCATCATCATCATCATCATCATCATCATCTTTGTTTTAATATCTACTTTTCTATATTTGTATGGGTCAGACATATTACTTGAAGTGGATTTTCTACAGCTGAATGCCCTTCCTTTTGCTAGCCCTCCCCATTTCCAGGTGAGATAGTATTTCCCTATATTTTCCTAGGAGATTGGAAATGAGGAACACTGCTTATATGTTAGTCATGCTCACTTATATCTATAGTGTGATGCCACAATAAAAGAGACACAAGCATACATACTTGCCTGCACACATACATACATATTTATTTTTTTTATCTATGGCTGCATGAGATTGTTGTAAATGAAAATAATTAATTTCCATTATTCTGCCCAAACATATCTGGCCAAGGAGAAATATTGCTTTGCTCGGAAACAGATAAGAGTTGGAGACAGGTAGGGCATTGGATTGTAGAAAGTCTGCCTCAATAGATTTCACCCTTCCCCAAGTAAGCATGGAAAAGTGGTCATTAAAATGACGACGACGACAATGGACTTCTCTTAGTTTTTGTTTACCAAATTGACTCACAGGGCTTTGAGTGGCCTGAAGGCTATAGTAGGAGACACTTGCCCTTGGTGTCATACTGTAGGACTGAACCTGAAATCATGAGGCTGGAAAGCAAACTTCTCAATCACCCAGCCATGCTTTCACCTCTGTGATAATTTCTTACAGTTGGTCATTTGCTCATCAGCATCAGTTAAACAGGTTTGTCCAGCCATATGTTGGAATCACCCTAAGTTCAAATTGGTACAAACTTGAGATAGATAGATCTGTGATAGTTGTGTGGTAAGTTTGGTAACAATAGAAGAATATATGTAAATGGAAAAAAAAAAAAAACATTTTGTTTGGAAATAAAATAATTTAAAAAAAAAAGCTGTTTAAAGATGTTTAGAGAAGAGTGAGTATTGCTTTTACCTTTTACTTGTTTCAATCATTGAGTGCAACCATGCTAGAGCACCACTTTGAAGGGTTCAGCCAAACAAATTGACCCCAGTACTTATTATTTTAAAGTCTGGTACTTATTCTTTTGGTCTCTTTTGCCAACCCACTAATCATCATCATCATCATCATTGTTTAACGTCTGCTTTCCATGCTGGTGTGGGTTGGACGGTTTGACTGAAAACTGGCAAGTCAGGAGGCTGCACCAGGCTCCAATCTGATCTGGCAAGGTTTCTACAGCTGGATGCCCCTCCTAATGCTAACAACTCTGAAAGCGTAGTGGGTGCTTTTTACGTTCCACTGGCACAGGAGCCAGTCAGGTGGAACTGACATTGACCCAATGCTCAAAGGGTGCTTATTGTGTGCCACCAGCATGGGTGCCGGTCAGGTAGCACTAGCCAGGACTACGATTTCGATTATGATGATATAAACCAGCCAACACCAGTTGTCAATCAATTGTGTGTATGTGTGAGTGTGTGGGGGTAACAAAGTCAGACACGTACACACACACATACACATACATGTACATACATACTAATATGAATATATATAAAGACACATGCACACACATATTCATCAAACCAAGTGAAACTTAAGAAGACTCCTCAAGCCAAGTGAAATCATAGTTGTGGTCAATAATGCCTTAAAAACTGGCACATAAAAAGCACCCATTACACTCTTTGTGTGGTTGGTGTTTGGAAGGACATCTAGCTGTAAAAGCTATGTCAAATCAGATTAGAAGCTGATATATATATATATATATATATATATATATATATATATATATATATATATCATTATCATCATCATCATCATCATTTAACATCCATGTTCCATGCTAGCATGGGTCAGATGGTACCACAAGAACCGGCCAGCCCAAAGCCTGCACCAGATTTCTGTGACTATTTTGGCAGGATTTTTACAGCTGGATGCCCTTCCTAATAGCAACCACTCAGCAAAGTGGACTTAGTGCTTTTTATGTGGCACAAGCACACACACATACATAGATACACACACACAAACACATACATATATATCATCATCATCATCATCATCATCATCATCATCATCCTTTAATGTCCATTTTTCATGCTAGCATGGGCTGCACAATATGTCTATTTCTATATCTCTATTCATAGTCTAATCTCTCATCCAGTACAAAGCCACCTTCCTCAAACTTACTTCCCTCCACAGTTGAGTAGTCTTGTTTTGTAAATTAGTAGGTGACTTCACTGCTGCTGGTGCCACATAAAAACCATCCAGTACACTCTGTAAAGTGTTTGGTGTTAGAAAGGGCATCCATCTGTAAAAACCATGTCAAAGCAGACAACAGAGCTTGGCGCAGTCTTGTGACTTGCCAGCTCCTATCAAACCATCCAATCCAGGCCATCATGGAAAATGGACATTAAATGATGATGATGACAATGGCAATGGTGATAATGATGACGATGGGCTTCTACACAGTTTCCATCTACTGAATTCATTCACAAAGCATTGATCAACTTTGGGCTAGAGTAGAAGACATTTGCCCAAGATGTTGAACATTGTGATTGAACTCAAAACTATGTGGTTGCAAAACCAGCTTCTTAACCATACAGCCATGCTTGTGCCTATTGATTTTATTTTTCGTTTTGTTAATTTTCCTGTACAATTTTGCTTGAAATGTGCAAATGTAAAAAAATTGAACTTCAATTATTTTATAGAAGTTTAATCATGTATAACATGAGAATATTCTTTAATACTTGTTCTCACAGTTTGGGTCTGAGTTAAATAAGCTGGTTTATCTGCTATATATTATAATTAACACTAACCCCTGAAGACACAGCTTTGGCAACAGGATTTTGTTCAGAACTGATGTGACATTAATCATTGTCACCACCAATGCCAACACCACCTCTATCACTGTAATCATCATAGTCATCATCATCATCATTACCACCACCGTCACCACCATCATTCTACTACCACTACTGCCGTTGCCACACCACCACCAGTAATGCCGTTATCACCATCACAACTGTCGTCATCATTTTTTTCCTCTCATTGCTTTCATGTAAATCTCCACACAAATTGTAACTTATCCTTGTAATGTTGTCCTCATCAGACATCCATGTGGCAAATAAAAGAAATCATCATCATCATCACCATCGTCATCATCATCATCACCATTGTCATCATTGTCATCATCATCATCATCATCATTATCACCACCACCATCATCATTATAAAAATCATCATTATTGAAAGAATTGTCAGCATGTCAGACAAAATACTTTGTGGTATATCTTTCATACTTCTATGTTCTGAGTTCAAATTCCACCAAGGTCATCTTTGCCTTTCAATCTTTTGCAGTCAGTGGAATGAAGTACCAGTTAAGAACAGCTGTATTTTATGGTCTTCTAAAAATACATAAAAAGTTTTTTTTAAAAACTGCTTCCATTACATCCAATTTGCAGAATGGTAAGCCCTGTTCATTGTGCAACAATATGAGTCAAGTCAATTCCATCACAAATTGTAACATATGTTCAGATTTATACAGAAGATAGGACATATAAAAGATTCTTATTTGCTGTATGCAGTGGAATGCATCAAACACAACTGGATTTATGTTGGTTGCACAACAGAGCAATTCAATAAAAGATCCAGTGGGTGTAGGTTTGACGTCAGGCACAATAGCAGTAGTTCAACAGTACTTGCCAAACATTTTACATCAAATAGCTGTAATTTTGGGGAACACTTGAAAGAGCACATTCTCAGAAAATATTCTGACACTACTGCACTTTCAGCACTCAAAATGCATAAGGATAAATATATTTGTGAATTTCTAACGTCACTCCCTGGAGGAATGAATATAAAATGACAGGCGAATTTCATCACATTTACTCAAAACTGTTTGACTGAGTTCCCTTTCTTGTTTTCTTTTTTTTTTTTTTTTCCTTTTTTTTTTCCTTTGTTACCACTTATGAAAAACTAATACTGTCATTTTGTCTAAAAAGGAATGCAGGATATTCTCATTCATAATTTAGATGTCTATATTTCCGCATTTTTGTCTTTTTTTCATTTTCCAATCTGAACCGAAGGAAGACAGACACTTTTCTTATTGCTTATTTACCTTTTTGAAGAGTTACATCAATTTTCATAAATTTTTATTATTATTATTATTATTATTATTATTATTATTATTATTATTATTGTTATTATTATTGACCAGCTGGCAGAATCATTAGCATGCTGGGTAAAATGATTAGCCTCATTTCAATCATCACTGTGTTCTGAGTTCAAATTCTGTTGAGGCTGACTTTGCCTTTCATTCTTCTGAGATCGATAAAATATGTACCAGTTAAGCATTGGGGGGAGGGGATGTAATCGACTTACCCCTTCCCTGAAATTATTGGCCATGTGCTAAAATTTGAAACCAGTATCATCATCATCATCATCATCATTATTAAAAAATTCCATCGGGGTTGACTTTGCTTATCATCCTTTCAAGGTCAATAAATTAAGTACCAGTGAAACACTGGGGTTGATGTAATCAACTAGTCCTCTCCCCTCAAATTTCAGGCCTTGTGCCTTTAATAGAAAGGATTATTATTATTATTATTATTATTATTATTATTATTATAATGATGAGCTGGCAGAATCACAAGAGCATTGGTAAAAATACTTTGTGGTATTTCTTCTGACTGTTCAGGTTCTGAATTCAGATACCATCAATGTCAAATTTGTCTTTCATCTCTTTTGGGAGTTGATAAAATAAAGTATCAGTCAAATCTTGGAGTGTATGGCATTGATTAACCCCTTCCACTGAAAAATGTTAGCTTTCTGCCTAAATTAGAAACAATTTAAGTTCAACCTTGATTTCAAGTACTAGGCAAAAACTGAGACCAAGATAATTGATATACCAGTGACCCACTCCAAAGGTCTGTGACCTTGTGCATGTTAGAAATTCATTGGATAACAGACTTGGAAAAAACAGTGGACAAATATGCTTTGTGGTATTTCATTACATTCCTTTGCATTCTGAGTTCAAATCCAGCTGAGTTCAAATCCAACTTTGCCTTTGAAGTGATCACTTTATTTATTTATAACATTTAAATACAAAAGAAAAAAGAGATGATTAAAGCAGCAGAACATAGCATGGGAGGGAGCAATGGACCACATACCCCAGAACAAATGGTATGCTCAGCCACGCCCCACAGTAATGACTGCGATGGCATTGTCATGTAGAATGGCCAGTGATATTCACTGCAGCAGCCATTGCACTTCGTAGGGCTTATTTCTCCGATGGGCTGTCATCATCTCTATTTTGTGGAGGAAATTGGTAGTACAGGGTCCTAGAATACTTGATGTCTTGGTGGTGACTGGCACAAACTGATAGTGGTTGGTCAGCCCCCTGTATTTATTTATTTTCCTCACCTCTGCATTATGGGCAGTGCCACTTGACTTTGTAGCTGATGCTTTTTATGCTTTTGAGGTGTTGATAAAACATAAGGATTAATCAGGTACTAAGATTGATATAATTGATTGATATAAAAGGTGGTGAGCTGGCAGAAACGTTAGCACACCGGGCGAAATGCTTAACGGTATTTCATCTGCCGCTACGTTCTGAGTTCAAATTCCGCCGAGGTCGACTTTGCCTTTCATCCTTTCGGGGTTGATAAATTAAGTACCAGTTACGCACTGAGGTCGATGTAATCGACTTAATCCCTTTGTCTGTCCTTGTTTGTCCTCTCTATGTTTAGCCCCTTGTGGGCAATAAAGAAATAAGATTGATATAATTGATTAGATCCCTTCCCACCAGAATTTGTCATACACTGGGATTTGATTTCACCAAGTATACTATTTCTTTCAAATTGTGGCCTTGAACATGTCTATGTATGAAATCATTGCTGTTGTCACCATGATTACTGTTGTTTATTTGTGCTGAGCAGACATTTTTAGCTGAGTTCTAGAGAAAATTGTGTTTACCATTGTTTACTTGATGGAAAAGGAGTTCATATTTGTTTTTTTTTTTGTTTTGTTTTGTTTTTCTTGTTACTATTATGTGAGTTAGAGAAAAGCTACATATTTAAACACATTTATGTAACTTAAACATTTTTATTTATTTAACTCAACTATTTTGCAGTGTTTACAACACAAAAATTAATTGATAAATAAATAATTATTAATTTATGTATATATTTTGGCATTGTAAACCAGTGGTTCCCAAAATGCAGGTACTTCTCATTTTTGCCAGCTGAGTGGACTGGAGCAATGTGAAATGAAATGTTTTACTCAAGAATACAATGCATTGCCTGGTCCAAGAATTGAAACCACAATCTTATGATCACAAATTCAACATCCTAACCTCTAAGTTACATACCTCCACTCATCCCATCATAGGAGCTGAGAGGAATGCAAGCAAACTGGTGGTGCAGAGTGGGGAGTCCAGTTGCTATGTGTAAGAGCTACTTGAGGTTTTATGCTCAGAAGAGGAAGAAAAGAAGAGGAAGAAGAGCAAAAGAAGAAAGAGGGTGGAGGACAACAGATGCAGCAGTATGACTGCAGATATCCCAATGGCTGTTTTTATAGCACTACAAGTTGCAGCTGTGTGGAAAGATATAGTGGAAGAAATAGCCTTGTCCTTGTGCCAGGGCCTGATGAAGAAGCCAAGGTAGCTCCTCTCCCAGAAAAGAGTTAGCCAGAGGCCATGACTAGCTGTATCATATTATTGTTACAAGACAATGAGGAGAATAGGGAAACTGGAATAGAATGGAAAGTCATACACAAAAACAAAAAAATGTAAAACGGAACAAAAAAAAATGTTTCATGGATAGAAGTCAACCAAATGACTAGTATTACTTCATGAGAAGGTACCTACCCCTATGGAGCATCTAAAATTTACAGTGCTCCAAAAGGACAGGTCTATGCTATCTGATAGAATACTGGCTCTTATAAAGAAAACCCTGCAAGTGAGAGATGTCAAGTGTATCAATGATGCAGATATTGTTTGACTGATATGTATATAAAGTTGGCTAGTGAGGGAAGAATTGAGATATAATCGTGATGTTTTCAAAGACAGAGACCTGTTGAATTAATAATTTAAGTGAGAAAAGTTGGCACAGGTTACTGTTGTAAATGAGTATTTGTTGAACCATAAACATTACTGATTGTGTGTGTGTGTGTGTGTGTGTGTGTGCATGTTTGTGTTTGATTTAGATATCTACTATAATATAATACAAGTATTACAATGATATCATCATCATCATCATTGTTTAACGTCCGCTTTCCATGCTAGCATGGGTTGGACGATTTGACTGAGGACTGGCAAACCAGATGGCTGCACCAGGCTCCAATCTGATCTGGCAGAGTTTCTACAGCTGGATGCCCTTCCTAATGCCAACCACTCCGAGAGTGTAGTGGGTGCTTAAGTATATATATTATATATCATTTAATGTGCACAGTATAAAGATAAGAGTTACTAATAGTTTCTTGCTGTGGAGACACATGTCTAAGTAGGTTTTTATAATGTGCCTTGTGTCTCCAAGCAATCTTTGGTCTCTGATCACATGGTTCTATTTGAAAATCAGGATGATGGTACATCAAAAAACATGAGAAAACAAGAAAGTTGATGCAGAAATTTGTAGGGTGAATAAAAATAGAAAAAGAAAAGAAAAGAAACTTAGAGCTATGTCTCCTTTGTAGAAGCCATAATTAAATTAGCTGCAGAATAGTTCAATGGAGAAAGGTAACGAACACGGAAACCTCCTCCTTCTTCTTTTCAGGCACTGCATAACATCTCCCCTCCCCATACCTCCTCCCACATTCCTTTCCCAGTTTTTAGAGTTGGCACTGTCAATGTAGACATACTGAAAGATAGGTCTAGTGAAATTGTAGAGATGCTTGAATGGAGACGTATTGATGTATGCTGCATACAAGAGGTAAGGTGGAGAGAAGCTTCAGCCAGGATCCTCACAGGCAAGATACATTGGTATAAAATCTTTTGGGAAGGTAACAGCAATGGATTAGGAGTTGTAGGCATACTCCCTGCAGAGAAATGAGTGGATAAAGTCATAGAGGTAGTCAGGGTGTGCGATAGAGTGCTTAAACTCAGGCTAGTCCTGCAGAATAGTGTGGCTACAATTATCTCTGCCCACGCCCCACAAGCGGGCTAACCAAATGACCAGAAGGACCACTGTTATGATACTCTTCTACAGGCTACCTCAAAGACGAGTGGCAATGACCTCATCTTTGTGGCTGGAAATTTTTATGGGCATGTTGGATGGCAATCCGGTATCTTCCATGATGTTCACAGGGGGGGGGGGCATGGAATTGGTTTCTGAAACGAAGAGGGAACTAGGGTGCTGGAGTTCTGTGATGCAAGCAACCTATTGATCTGCAACACTAACTTCAGGAAGCCAGACAGCCACCTGATAACCTATCATTCAGGTGACTCTGCTAGCCAGATTGATTTCATCCTCACCAGCGGGATGCAAGGTTGCTCTTAAACGCAAAGACCCTCCCTGGTGAAGAATATACCCTCCCAGCATAGACTAGTTATTAGTGACTTTAGACTCAAAGTCAGAAGGATATCAAGAAGCAGACCAATCCAGAAAAGAAGGATTTGGAAGCTAAAGAACCCTTCACATGGTCAGAGATTTAGGGACATCCTCATTGAGAAATTTGATGAGAGGGAAGAGGAGATACAGACTTTGGACACAGAGGGTAACTGAAAATTCCCATGGGACAGCTTACTGAGCACCACAGACTAAATCTGCGGTTGGTGCAAAGTCCCTTCCAGGTTTGTGGATTACATAACAGTTAGTTTCGGATAAAGGAAGGTGAAGAGGTGGGATGGCTATGTGGCTAGGGAGTTTCCTTTACAGCTGTATAGTTCAGGGTTCAGTCTTGGGTATATGTCTTCTCCATAGTGGATGGTCATTGGAGAGACCAATCTGGTTCTTAAGTCGTATGTTAAATTTGTCACCTATGACCTGGTCCTTGGGTGCCTTTAGTGGAAGTTGCTCTGCTCCAAGTATTTGGGCTGCGTTTCTAATCTAGAGAGAACCTACAAGGCTGATATGAGAAAAGGAAGTTCTAAGTCATATGAACACATTGATTTGTGAATGAATACATACATAAGTCATTTTCATTGCTATCATCATTGTTTAACATTCTTGTTCCATATTGACATAGTTTGACAGAATCTGACTAACCTGAGGTCTGTGTTAGCTTCCTTTGTCTACTTTGGTAAGGTTTCTGTGGTTGAATGCCCTTCCTTACATATATTTTGTTCTTAATTAGCAAAAGTTACAAAGTGATTTTGACTTCCATTTATCTTGTTTATACTACCAAATACATTTGACATCTCTGTCTGTCTGTCTCTCTCTCTCTTTCTCCCCTCTTTCTAATATACATATATGCACACACATGTACATAACCACACACACACATATTTATATAAGCACACACACTGTACATACATACAGATAGATAGATAGATAGATAGATAAATGTAGCTATGTGTGTGTGTTTATATATGTCATCAAAAGATATAAATGTTGGCGAGAAAATGTTACACTGGTGCTTTTGAACAAAAATCACCTTACTCTTTTGTTTGATGTTTGTTTCATCCGAGTTGCATAAAGAATCCCTTCTTATTTTCACTATTTCCATGTTGTCATGAATTGGGAACAAATGATTGAGGTGGTATCCTATGGTTTGATGTCCTTCCTGTTGCCAACTTTTGCCTGCTTGTTTTACAAGATATTTTTGATTTCATGACTCTTAACATGTAGAAATTGCTGTGCTACATGACATATTGTTCTCGTACAGTTGCCATTTGTCAGTTTTATGGTTCATAATGCATTGTTCAGTCTGAGGCTATTATAAAAAACGTTCATCCAAAATGCCACCTATTAGATTACTTGTTAAGGTTATCTCTGCAGATAGTGTATAGACATTATAGCTAGCACTGATTTTTGTTACATTTCGTATGTACGAGACGTCAGGTGTGATGAAATAATGAGATGGAAGAAGAAAAATGGGTAATGGGTGCGTATATGCCATATTTCAGGGAAGGGGGGGGGGATTCTTCATCAGCACTCACCTAATCCTTCAATCATCCTCGAACACATTGCTTAAATAGCCACTATATATATAGCGGTGTAGTTATTGGATATACCAATTTTACATATTAAATACATTCCTGGAAGCTGGTATGTAAACACTAATGACTTTTAGGTACACAGCATTTCGTTATACAACCATAGTATACTATAAAGTATATTAAACGTTTTTATAAGTCAATACCACTTTCTACTGTGGTATTGACTTACAAAAACGTTTAATATACTTTATAGTATATCATGGTTGCATAACGAAATGCCGCATACCTACAAATCATTAGACACCTTTTAGGTTTGAACTTAAAACAATGTGGTTACAAAGCAACTTTCATATCCAGACAGCCATTCATACCCTTATAGCCGTCCCAGCACCTTATGCTTTTAATAATTGCTTTTAAAGTTTCATAATTGCTATTTTTCTCTTTGATCCATTTCCTGTGTATTATTATTGTCACGTTTTTTCTTCCACCCCATAATCCACCCCACCATATTTATGTACTCCAGATTTATCTCACTTTCTGCTACTTCCTTACTCATAAACACATCAATGTCTTATTGTTTATTTTAAAAAGAAACGATAAAACTCTCACAAAATGTTTTTGACCCACTTGGAAAGAGCTATACATGCACACTCACAAACACATGCATATACATATACATACACATGCACACACAGGTTTGTGAAAAGTGAAATTTTGAGTAAGTTACATAAATAAATGCATCACAGAATAAAACATAGTCCTTCTGTCTACTTGACATGCCTCATTTCCTTTGTAATCATTTTACTTGTTTAGTCATGTGTACCATAGCTTGTGTTCAGATTTTAAGATTCCTTAATGGTCTAGCTGTTCATGTTTAAGTGTGTCATTCACTTTTCACACTCTAAAAAAAAAAATGAATAAATAAATAAAAGTTCCTCTTCTTTACTTCTGCTGTGAAACTCGCTCCCAAAATATATGAATGTACCTACAGCCACGATCATTTATTTTGTTACAGTCAATTTTATTCAACACAAAGTTTCTCCTGTTATAAAAACCAATGTATTATTTTAGAAATACCACCCCTCCTCCTCATCATCATCATTTAACATCCGTTTTCTATGGGATGGACAGTTTGACAGGATCTGGTAAGCTACAGGGCTGCACTGAGCTCTAGTGGCACGGTTTCTACAACTGGATGCCCTTTCTAATGCCAACCACTTTATAGTGTGTATTGGGTGCTCTTTTTTGTGCCAACCTGAACTAGTGAGGCTGCCAACTTGCATGAGAGAAAAAGAACAGGGGGGAAAAAAAAACACATAAGCACACAACTAGGTGGGGGAAATGGCTTTATGCCAGAAGTTGAAAGACTAAAGTAAAGTATAATAGACGGACAAGCATAAATGTCTTGCTATAGAGGAGCTACATGGTCACCCAACATCATATAAGGATCAGAATAGTTTAAAAAAGATAAGTTACCTTCTCAAATCATGCTGACTCACAAAGGCTAGTTTCCCAGTTTCATGGCATATGTATTCCCCACCAGGATGGGATGCTGGTCTGTCACAAGATTACTCTCTTTTGCCAGTTGAGGGGACTGGAACAATGTGAAACAAATTGTTTTGCTCAAGAATACAACGCATTACCCGGTCTAGGAATCAAAACCACAATTTTACAATCATGAGTCCAACACCCTTACCACTAAGCCATGCACCTCCACATCAGAATAGTTGGGAAGAAAATACAGATGGTAGTGATAGGGTGTCAGAGTGTACTCTCATGGTACAAGAAGGTGAACATATGAGAGGATATCGACAATGAATCAAGAGGAAGAGAGGGTGGATAGTTTCATATGTGTGTGAAGGGAGAGTAATGTTTAGAGATGGGGTTTGAAGTGAGTGTAATGGAATTCTTTAAAAATTATTTTTAGCACTTTTAGTGTTTCTCTTTCTTATGCCCCTACTAGTTTGAATGAGTTTATCTGATTGCTTGATCTGCTCAAAATAACAACCATATACCCTTCAAATCCTACCATATTCCATACTATTTTTGAAAAAGTTAAAGAGTGGGTGCTTTGAATCACATAATTCCATATTATAATCATCTGTATGTAAACCATTTAGCTTTCAGATTACACTGTTAAATGTAATGCTTATTTATTCACATTATTTTGAATTAATCCTGCATTATCTTATAGGTTCGAGATTTCAATAATGCAACTGTTTATTTTTAGAATGATATTGCAAGGTAGATGTGAGAAGCCAGATCTGGCCATTTTGAGGATAAGACAGAATATTTGAGTTAGATATGGCCAGTTTAAATGCTTAAAGGTTAAAATGGTTTGGTAAGAGGAAAGGCATCCAATTGTAAAAAAGACAAAAAAATTTTTTCTCAAGTGACATATATAGCAATAAAGACTTACCATTTTTTCTTTACTGTTGCTGTGTAAATGACAAAAGGTGAGGTGCTGTGAAACCTGTACAACTCACCTTTGCATAGAAAACTAGGTGTAAAATGATGACGACAATGACAATAATGATATTGGTGACTCAGTTAAGGTTAGCTGCTACTACTGATGATGATGATGATGGTGGTGGTGACAATTATGATAACAATGATGTTGTTAGTGGTGATGATGATGACGACGATGATGATGGAGGTGGTGGTAATGATGATTGTTTCAATATACCTCATGTCCGTACCACTAAGATTCATCAAATAAACTTGTTAATGTAAAAGTGCTGCTAACAATGACACTATTTCTAAACCAAGACAGTATGGTCATATCTTTAACCTCTTTGACTATCAGTCTCTTCTGGATCAGCTCAAATTTGACACTGAACAACAGCATTGTATTATAATTCTGCAAATTTTTGGTTTCTCCTATTGAATGAAGAGCAGATATAGACTGCGTCATTTCATTCTTATTGCAGTGTATCACAATCTCTGCTGGAACCAAAAAAGAAAAGAAGAAAAATTATAGGAAAAAGAAAACATGCATCATTCTTCTGTGGAAAGTAGTTGTTTTGCAGCAGCCACTTTATTAAAATAAACGATTCTATTGACACATAACACTGTATATCGAAATAATAGTTATCATCGTCATCATTTAGCCTTGACTTTTCTTTGCTTATATGAGTTAAATGGAATTCATTGAGGCAAATTTTCTCTGACTGGATGCCCTTCATTTTGTCACCCCTTACCAACTTCCAAGTTGATATTTCCCTATGGGCAGACATGTTTTCATGAAAGAGTGTAAAACTTGCAACATTGTTTATACTATGGTGAGGGTTGTTTATAACTCATGTGCTATGTCAAGACAAGAAGTCACAACCTCTCCCCATTGGAGCTTGATGCTGTCCTCTGGCACATCGGTTCCTCTCAAAACCTTCAATTCATGCCAGCATGAACATGGTCATTAAATGATAATGATGATATATATATATATATTATGTATGTATAATGGGCGTCTTTCAGTTTCCATTTTTCAGAAACACCCACAAGGCTTTGGTTAATCTAGGCCTATAGTAGAAAACACTTGCCCAAGATTCCTCATTTTGGGACTGAACTCAAAACCATGAGATTGGGAAGTAAACATCTTAACTACACGCCCATGTTCATGAGATAATCAACTAAATATACTCCACCTAATATTTTATTAGTACTTTATTTGACTGATCTTCAGAAGGGTGAAAAGCAGAGTTGGCTTTGATCGGATTTGAACTCAGACCATGAAAAGTCCTAAGTAAATGCCACAAAATCTGTCCAATATCTTAATGATTTCACTAAGCCATTAAAATTACCCATAATCTTTTCATTAGAAAGATTAATTCATTTAACTCGTATATAGCAGGAATACATTTAGTCTAATGGCTAGCTATAAGATCTATCTTCAGTGTGTAATATGTATCAATCCTCATTTATCATGGGGATTTGATTCCAAGGAAACAGTGATAAATGGATCAGTGATAAGTGAATCATCTCCACACACTTTGTAAATGGAATGGATGGTAGATTCATTGACATTAAACTCAATGGCCCACAGCTGCAAAGCTTCCATCATTAGATATTTTCATAATCATCTCCACCTTTACCTGTAGAGAGTACACTCATTTGCATCACATGTTAAGATCAGGCCCCTTCATATTTATTCTGTTCATGAGTTGAGTTGATGGGTCCCAACTGTTTTTTTTTTCTCTCTCCATTACTATACTTTGCTTGTTGTTCCCTCACCTGTCTCTTTTTTTCTTCTTTTTTTTTGTACATTAGAATCATTGAAAATACAAAATCTTGCTGTACAGTCATGTAAACACAAGCAATAAGCAGTACATTCTGGGTAACTGAGCCTTGTGGATTGGGTGGTTGCTGGGGCACGTCTTTCGCAGGTTAAGCAGAATCTTTGACCAATTACCAACTTGTGTTATCACAGATCTGTCTGTGACAAGTGTATCTTGGTTCACAATTGAGTGTACTGTGTTATCCCAGTTCACTGATAAATGAACCACTGATAAACATGTAGAGATGTTTTAGGTTAGCAAGCAGAAAGTTTTCCAACTCATTTCTGTCTGAGCAGTTAATGGTTGTTTTAATCTTGTTGCTGTGTGTGAAACATCTAATGTTTCAGCTGAAATGGAAACATTAATGCCTGTTGATGGATTATTTTTGTAAGTTATCAAAATTGACTGATTAGCAAGTTTGTTATGAGGTTTGCAGCTCTATCAGTTATCTTCTGTTGTCACATTTTAACATCTGTATTTTTACATCTCAAAAGATTCAGACCATGAGATTGACCTTGTGTCTGTTAGTTTGTAAGATTTCTACCATTAAAAAAAGTTTTTTAATCGATGCAACCATGGCTTTGTGGTCAGGAAGCTTGCTTTAGAATTATGTGGTTTCAGATTTAATCCTGCTGTCTAGCACTTTGGCTTAGTGTCTTCTACTATAGCCTCAGGCTAATCGATGCTTTGTGGGTAAATTTGGTAGACAAAATCTGTGGAGGCCTAATCTTACATGTTGGTTTGTGTGTGTCTTTCTTCACCCCCACTACTTGACAACTGGTGTTAGTTTGATTATGTCCTTGCAACTTAGCAGTTCAGCAAAAGACACTGATAGAATAAATACAGGCGGTTGATTTGTTAAAATAAGTACTGGCGTAGATTTGTTCAACTAAACTCTTTAAGGTGGTGTCCCAGCATGGATGCAGTTAAGTGACTGAAACAAGTAAAAGATAAAAGATGTTATTATTGTTTCAGATTTTAAAAGATACCTAACTCCAAGAAATAAGAACATATATATTCTTTACTCTCTTGGCATCAATCTTTCTGAGACCAACCCCTGGTTCTATTATAGAACCCGCACGGGTACCAGTCAATCGACACTGGCATTGGCCACGGCTATAATTTCACTTGGTTTGACAGGTCTTCTCAAGCACAGCATATCACCCAACGTTTGAGGGATGATTTTTATGTGCCAGTTACACAACACTGGCATTGGCCATGACTAGACTATGATCTCACTTGGCTTGACAGGTCTTCTTAAGCACAGCATATCACCAAAAGTCTCAGGTCACTTGTCATCACCTCCATGAAGCCCAACATTCAAAGATCATGCTTCACCACCTCATCCTGTGTCTTCCTGGGTCTACCGCTTCCACAAGTTCCCTCCACCATTAGGGTGTGGTACTTCTTCACACAGCTGTCCTTATCAATTCGCAAACAATAAAGGCTTAAATTTGTTAGCATATTTTAATGAAATCATAATTACTTTAGTCATCATCTATAATATGGTATGGTCTATAATATGGTATGGTCTATAATATGGTATGGTCTATAATATGGTCTATGAATGTAACATTTCGATTATGGAACAAAATTAAAGACACAATCCATCATATACACTACATCTTATTTATTCATAGGACAATTGACTGATAAATCATCATCATCATCATCGTTTAATGTCCGCTTTCCATGCTAGCATGGGTTGGACGATTTGACGGAGGACTGGTGAACCAGATGGCTACACCAGGCTCCAATCTGATTTGGCAGAGTTTCTACAGCTGGATGCCCTTCCTAACACCAACCACTCAGAGAGTGTAGTGGGTGCTTTTATGTGCCACCGGCATGAAGGCCAGTCAGGCGGTACTGGCAACGGCCATGCTCAAAATGGTGTATTTTACATGCCACCTGCACAGGAGCCAGTCCAGAGGCACAGGTAACGATCTCACTCGAATGTCTTTACACATGCCACCGGAACAAGTGCCAGGAAGGCGACGCTGTGCACAGGTGCCATCACGATTTCGCTTTCGCTTGCCCCAACAGGTCTTTGCAAGCTCAGTTTAGTGTCCAATGAAGGAGACGACATTAGCATGGGTGCCAGTCGTTTAATTTAGTTTGATTTCGATTTCACTAGCCTCAACAGGTCTTTGCAAGCGGAGTTTAATGTCCAATGAAGGAAGGTACGCATAAGTGGGCTGGCTACACCCCTGGCAGAGGCCTTGGATTTGGATTGAGGATGCTTTTCTTTTTAAAATTATTTATGTTACCTAAATTATTTCAACCGTTTCACATGACTTTCTTCATTAAAACTTATTGAAACTTCAGAGGTTCTTACGTCGTAATGCTTTGCTTTTGTTTGTTTAATAAAAATCCCTTCCCATAATGATTTTGCTTTCATTTTGTGATAAACAGCTATCATGCTGAAAATGCCAGCTTCCAAATCCTGTTTTCTGATTAAGTAAAATTGATTAAACTTTAAACTTCTGTAACATTTTTCTGCAATTTTTCTGGAACAAATAAATAACAAAATCAGATTTAGTGTGGAAAGTTATTTCAATATACCAAATTTGAAAATTTTGACATAATTTTAAAATTTCACAATATGTGACAGCAACAGGAAAGACCCTACAAAAGTAGAGATACAGACGTCACACACACACACAAACAAACTCTGAAACACACACACACACATTTACAAATGTACACGCAGGTAATCATAAGTTTAAAATGGTGTATAGTAGACATGTGTGTGTATGTATGTATGTACATATGCATATATGTATGTGTTTGTGTGTGTGTGTCTGTGTCAGTATTTCTTTGTGATTGACAGCAGAAAATCCACCTACCCCCTCTCTCCTTAAAGCTACGCATTCCTCACATCCACACTTCTTTCCCTTCCTTGGCATTTTAAAAGTTAGTTGTATGTGTGTGTGTGTGTATGCATGTATCTATGCATTTACAAAAATATGTATGCAGTGTATTAACATTACCATCTCACTGTCACTTCATATTTATCGCTTATACAACGCTGTTCTCCCCTTCCCTGATATCAACCACACTCACTGTGCCACTACATTTCCCTCACACTGACACTCTTTACACCCTTCTCATTTCATCAAATAATAGCCAAATCATTATAGATTTTTATTGAAATCCAATTGGCCTATAATTGAACTGGATTTTAGTTTAATATGTATGCAAAGTTTCATCAAGATTGGTTCACTGGTGTAGGTAGCAAGATGGTAACAGACAGATTGACAGACTGAAATTGCCATTTATATATTAGATGTATGTGTGAGTTTGTGTGTGCATCTTTGCATTTGTACCTCCTTTGTTTGACTATCAGTATTGGTTTGCTTTTGTCCCTAGAACTTAGCAATACGGCAAAAAGCAACTTATAGTATAAACTAAGTACGGAGATCCATTGTTTGACTAAGCCCTCTAAGACAGTGCTGCAGCATGGCTGTAGTAAAATGACCAAAGCAAATAAAATAATAAAAACAAAATACAGAATAAATAAAAATAAAAAGTAACAGCACTACTTCTGTCAAGGATGCATATGTCATCTTATGAACAAGATTGTTAGTTTAAACATTGACAAAAATAGTCTGTTATAAATGTCTAGAGATTTCAGCATGCCAGAACAAAGTTAAACTGTACAAAGCTCATTGTGTGTTTGTGTGTGCGTGCATGTGTGTGTGAATATCTAGTTAGCTGTATGTGTGTGTGTGTGTGTGTGTGTGTGTATATATATATATATAAAGGCTATCAAGCTGAAACTTCAAAGTCGTTGTGACCCCTATTCTTGTACAAAGTATTATAAACTTTTACCCCACAAAATGCATTATGTAACTATTCAGTTTAGTATTAGATTGTTTTTATCATAACTCAACATGAAAGCACACAAAGCATGGTTGTGTGGTAAGAAGCTTGCTTCCCAACTTCATGGTTCTGGGTTCAGTCCCACTATGTGGCACTTTGGGCAAGAGTCTTCTGCTGTAGTCTCAGGCCAACCAACTTGTGAGTAGATTTGATAGATGGAAACTGAAAGAAGCCTGTCATGTGTGTGTGTATGTATGTATATCTGTGTATGTATTTATGAGTTTGTGTCTGTATTTGTCCCCCACCGCCATTGCTTGACAACCAATGCTTGTGTGTTTATGTCTCCTGTAACTTATTGGGTCAGCAAAAAAGTCTGATAGAATAAGTACTAGGCTTACAAAGAATAAGTCCTGGGGTTGATTTCTTTCACTAAAATCCTTTAAGGTGGTGCTCCAACATAGCTACTGTCAAATGACTGAAACAAGTAAAAGAATGTGTGTGTGTGTGTGTGTGTGTGTGTGTGTGTGTGTGTGTGTGTTCACATGCATATACATGTGTATGTGCCTGTGGGAATGTTTACATTTGATGCTTCTTTGCAAAAATCTCTGAGAAATGGGTAGTGACTTCATTGACAACTAATTCCTGGTTAGCATAGTGTTGGGTAGCTTTGCACTTTCAAAGACAATTAAAATGAAGCATCTCTTACTTGAAAAACAGGAATGAAGGGCATTAGGCTGAAAGAACAATGCCTTGATAACATGTATTCATCTAACCCATGCTTACGTGAAGAAAAAAAGATTTTCAAAATCGATCTAAAATGAATGAATTCTTTGTAATCTGATTATAAAATGTTGGAAACCATTTTTATGGAAAGATAAGAGAAATATACAATTGTAGTGAACCATGAACCACCATAAAGGATTAAACAGAACTATGATATATTTATGGCATGATATATATAAAATTTAGCATGAAGGACAGAGAAAAAGATAGGATATATTTTATAACTAACTGATATATTTGGAGCTGAAGTTTGTTGCTGTGCTGTCATTTTAATATCAATGCTTAATCCCTTGGTTGCTAGAGGCACTGTATAAGTTATCTAAAAATATCTTTAATGATATTTAGATAGGGTTTTGATAAATAATGTAAGTTTGTGCTGAATAGCTTCCAAATAACCTCCTAAGTCTATTAGCTGCTTAATATTGATTACAGAATCAAAGAGAATACTAATAAAAATACTTCATGTTGTTTATTGTTTGTGACACCCTAGGGATGACAAGTTTGATGGATAGTATTTTGTATTGACTTCAAATAAGCAGTGTTATTCTGTTTCAGTATATAATCAAGGTAGTATTGTAGCTACCATGTGTTTACATAACTTAGTGTGTGCAGACAAAGTCTGTGGTTTTCTGCTGGTATATTCATTCTATCTTATTAAGTAAAGCACATCATTTTATACATGTCAATTTAACTGGCTAACAAATAAGAAGTGCAAGTTTGAGGTGTTGGCTAAGTAAGAACATCCGTTTGTAAAATACTTTGTCCAAAACTTCATCCATGCCAGGTGTAAAATATTCAGTAGAAATAATACACTACTGAATTAAATTACCTTTGTTTTTGTTTTTTGTTTTTACTAAAAGAGTGGGTGGGAATGAAAGTTATTCCTTGCATTAATTAATATTACCATATTTATTTAGAAGGTGGCAAGCTGGCAGAATAGTTACCACACTGGAAAAGATGCTTAGCAGTATTTCTTCCAATTGAGTGTTCTGAGGTCATCTTTGCCTTTCATCCTTTTGGGGTTGATAGAATAAGTACCAGTTGAATCTTGAGGTTGATGTGATTGAATTATCCTCTCCCTCCCCCACAAGTTGCTGATTTTGTGCCAAAATTTGAAACCAATATTACTATATTTAATTAATATACAATAAATAAAAACCAGAGTCCAGAGAAATTAGCAGTGATCTATCCATTTTTTCACACCCATAAAGCACTCAGATTTAAACAATAGAAACTAATGAAGGAAAAGAAATAGCAGTTACATCAATATGGTATTATGAGAGCCAATGGTTCTAAAAATACATAACACAGTAACATGAACAGTGAGTAGACACTTCAAATGGCTTGTGAAAGCAAGAATTTCGAGCAAAGTTTTCCATTGAAGGGGGAAAAGTGTATGTGTGTGTGTGTGATTTGTTCAAAACATTAGGTTTATTGCTAGCCCATGGCATGTAAATTATCATCATTGTTTTACCATCCATTTTGTCATGCTCACATGGGACGGACAGAATTCATTAAGCCAACCCTCACCTGTTTCCAAACAAAGTAACAGATCTTCATGCTCAGACATATTTTCACAGAAGATTGGTAATGAAGGACACCGTTTTCTTGGTGGTGACACTTACCTATAACTATCACATGATTTCAAGACACGGAAACACTAAAGTAAACACAAAGAGAGAGAGAGAGAGTGAGGCTTCTTTCAGTTTCTGTCTACTAAATGCATTCACAAGGCTTTGGTCAGACTGGGACTGTTGGAGAAGATACTTGCCCAATGTGCTATGCAATGAAACTGAACCTGCAACCATGTGGTTAATGAACAAACTTTTCGACCACACAGCCATGACTTGATGAATGTATAGCTCTACCTTGATTCCCCAACTCAACCTTTAACTTATATACTCTATTCCGTTGTTATCCTATTTTTGGAACACTTTCATCATACTCAACAGAAATCAACTTTGGTGTCAAATTAGACAATATGTGCAATGTTTGTCAATAGATTAGTCATGTTTTTAGCAGGTCAAAACTGATAAGGTTTGAATATGTAGTGTTGTTTCTATCATTGTATACATAACAACATTCAGGACACTGAATTATAAGAAAACCATTAATTATAGAGTGCAACTGCCATTTGGTTTTAATCAGTGTATGTAGCTGTAACGTGCACTCAATTATATAAATGTTACTGAAGCTGATATACCACAATGACTGCGATAAGATAGAAATATAAATTAAATCCTTGCGAGATATATTACATTATTACAGTTCCTTCTCAGCTAGACAGACAGACATAAATATGTTGACTACTTCACTGCTATTAAGTTGTGAAATTCTCAGGGAAAAACGTATCATTATGTAACAGATCAATCACTTTAGAAACTCTGTTGGCTTCATCAAATGCACAGTTTAATAACAAACACTGTCATGTCCATTATCATACATTACAACATTATTTTAATGTATCTGTTCCCACGTTGGCTAGATCAGTTATACAGCATAGAAGCACTCCTCTTGTTACAGTGTCATCTCATCTGTGAGACTCAATATTTTGTATCTATGCATGCCATATCTTCCCGTAACATCTTTAACTCTTTAGTATTCAGATTACTTCATCAAATGTATCATCATCGTCATCATTTAACATCTGTCTTCCATGCTGGTATGGGTTGGACAGTTGGACAGGAGCTGGCCAGGTAGAAGACTACCCAAGGCTACTGTGTCTCTTTCGACATGGTTTTTATGGCTGGATGCCCTTCCTAACACCAACCATCCTGTTGAGTGGACCGAGTGCTTTTTACGTGGCACCAGCACAAATGAGGTCTGTTTTGGCAAGGTTTCTACAGCTAGTTGCCCTTCCAAATGTTAACCACTTCACAGTGTGGACTGGATGCTGTTTACGTGGCACCAGCACTGGCAGGGTCACCAAGTAACTTGCAAAACAAGGAATTTTGAAAGGGGTGGGACATGTAATGCATATTTATTCACATTGTTTTGCGTTAATCATAAATCATCTTGTAGCTTCAAGATTTTGATGGCATGATTGTTCATTTTTTAGACTGACATTGTAGAATAGGTGTGAGAGGTTAGATCTGACCTGTTTGAATATAAAGCAGGCAGAATATTTTGGTTGGATATGGCTGGTTTAAATGTTAAAGGGTTATTTCTGTTCACATCACAACTTCACATATCTTTG